>NW_022631109.1:461904-566934 GCF_010015895.1 Lontra canadensis | reverse complement strand
AAAAAAAAAAAGAAACAATTAAAAAAAAAAAGAATAAATAAATAAATAAATATATATATTAGATAAACTAGTTAAAAAACGTTAAAAAAAGAAAAGAGTAAAAAGTTAAAAAAAAATTGGCAGAAGAAGAGAAAAAAAATTGAAAAAAGAAAAATAAATTAAATTAACTGCAAGGCTAAAGAATCATGGGAAGAAAGCCATGAGTTCCATGCTTTGCTTTCTCCTCCTCTGGAATTTCGCTGCTCTCCTTGGTATTGAAACTGTACTCCTTGGTAGGTGAACTTGGTCTTGGCTGGATTTCTTGTTGATCTTCTGGGGGAGGGGCCTGTTGTAGTGATTCTCAAGTGTCTTTGCCCCAGGCGGAATTGCACCACCCTTACCTGGGGCCGGGCTGAGTAATCCGCTCGGGTTTGCTTTCGGGAGCTTTTGTTCCCTGAGCACTTTCCATAGAGTTCCGGAGGATGGGAATGAAGATGGCGGCCTCCCTATCTCTGGCCCGGAGGAGCCGACAGCCCGGGGCCCCACTCCTCAGTGTGCCTCAGAGAACAGTGCCCAATTACTCCCGTCACCCTAGCCTCAGGCCATGCTCCGAGCTGACCAAGCCTGCGACCAGTTCAAGGTAACCCCCAGCTTAGAGCTCACTCCTTGGCTCTGTCTCTGTAGCCGGCTTCCCTGTTCTAATACCTGTAAGCTCTGCGACACTCATACACCCCCGATCCTTCTGTGACCCTGCGGGACCTGAGGCCACGCTGACCCCGTTTGGGCTTCACCCCGGTTAAGCCTCTGGAGCGATGTCCCTCAGCAGAACTGACCTTTAAAATTCCCGATTTTGTGCTCCATTGCTCCGTCGCTTGCTGGGAGCCGGCCCCTCTCCCCGCGGTCTATCTTGCCATCACTTTGGATTCACTTCTCCGCCAGTCTTACCTTTCAGAAAGTGGTTGATTTTCTTTTTCTAGAATTGCTGTTCTTCTTCTCTTCGATCTCCCGTTGGATTTTAAGGTGTTTGCAATCTTTAGATAAGCTATCTAGCTGATCTCCCGCTACCTGAAGTAGTCTTAGCCTGCTACTTCTCTGCCATCTTAACTCCTCCGCAATGGTTATATTTTTTTATATTGACTTTTATTCTACTCTGATCTTAACTCAGTTCACATCTTGAGGTGGTCATTCATCAGAGTGCACAGAGCCTTTAAATCGAACTATTCTTGTCTGATACTGTAGCAGCATCTTACAAGCATTAAATTTAAGGATAAAACAAGACTATGGAGATTATTTCAGTCCCCTCATTTTGAAGATGATCTCTTTAAAATTCAAAGAAGTGGCATGATAAAAGATATAGAGTAGTTAGGAGAGCTATAACTCAAACTGACATCTCTTTAACCTCAATATTGGGCAGTCTCCATAGTCTTAATTGTCAGTGACATTATAGATTAGTACATTGTCATTGTAGAAGATTACTCAGACAAAGTATATCCAAAGAAATTAATCTCTGATTAATTTCACCAAATAACTACCCCAGTATACTCCAAGGTACATCAATCCCCGAAATAACATTAGAGATATTTCTATGGCACTATGGCATGTGATTAAAGAGTAACTCCCAGAAGGGTGGAGGGAAATTATAGGTAGGGGGTATTGAAAAAAAGAGAGAGAGAAAGAGAGAGAGATATTTGCTTTGGATGGCAGTAAACACTAACTCTACTTAATATTTTTTTCTCAAATAAAGGCAATATAATATTAAACTGACTTATTCTTTGTTTAAATAATACCAGTTGACTTTTTGTCAGGAAATTTAAAATTTAATATCACATCAGAAAAGTCTGCTATAATATAGATTAAAAGATGTAACATCTAAAAGGTACAGGTAACCATTGCCTACATGTAATGTGGATTTCTTGTGAGTTAGAAATACTCATCAGCTGATAATTATATGTAATGTGCTTGTGTAAAAAAATCTCTTCTGATTTCTATAATCTCTCAGAATCTTACAGAAAGCTTGTCATTTCAGAAACCCTGGACTGATGTGCATCATTCATAAAGTTAATTTCCCTGACTTCTAATACTATAACATTTACTATGTTCTACTGTCCACCTATCAAACGGTTGATTGTTGGCAGGCTAAATATCCATGCCATTCAACATGAATTCCTCTCGACCAGATTCATGTACAATGGTCATGATTGATATTTTTTGATAGTTGATTGAAATAAGGCACCAATGCTGAAATAAACAAGTTAAAGATATATCACCTACTCTCCTCACCTTACACTAGAATAGTATAAATCATCTCCTATATTTATACAGTTCAGATTCTGTGTACTAATCGCTACTTATCAGTAGAGAACCCCCTTATAACAATGATGACATCATTTAATCTTACTAGCTTCTCTAAAAGCAGGAGATATCTGCTCTTCTGATTCCAGATGTCTGCTCTTCCAATTCCAGATGTGAAGGGAACAGCTTCTCTGAACTTAAAATTGCTAATTAAGATGTTCACTAAGCTTATGTAATTCAATATCAGTTTTGTTTACTGTAGTATCTTAAGTGCCTATGTTGATTTCTGGCACATACTGGGTGTTCAAGAAATACTTGTCGAATAAATAAGACAGACACAAAAGATTAAACATCAAGAATCTCTGTCAAGGAAAGAAAGCACAGAGCAAGTCTATGTCATCTCACACTTCTTTACCTTATCATCAGCTTTTAAAGCCACTGAAGAAATCTTTTTATAAAATTTTATTTGAGATTTAAACTATAAGTAAATGTTTTACTTAAAAATATTGAGTTTATGTCCATTAGCTAAAAGATAAACATTTAAAGCAAAAATAAATAACAACCCTGAATTGTTATGAGTGGATTTCACTTTAGGTTGCCAGTTTGATCATATATTACCCACTGGAAAATGCTATGTGTCATTACAAACTCACTTCAGTAGACTAGGGATTACAATTGTTTCCAGAGTAGAAGATCAAACAAAGGTCATAAAAGCAAATTAATTAAATGTTTAAATCAGAAAGCTACCTAAAACTATCACTTGTTGTTCAAATTTACAAAATCCCAAATCATCCCAAGAGGTGCTCTAGTTAGAACACTACTGGAACAGAAGCAGTATTTTCCAGAGGTTGAGAGTAACTTGTGAATAGTAAATTGTGATGCCAGAGGCAAATATCAATTTCAGATATTCTAATTCTCTAACCAAGTTTTAGCAAGGAATGCACAATAGCAGGGAAGAGGCATCTTTTCTCCAAAATTTAGTGATGAAATGAAACTGTGAGATGGAACGAAGATTCTCGAGTTGAGTGGGCATTCAAACAATCAGGTCATGTGTTCATTACATACAGAAAGTGGATACTTTATCAAAACAGCAACCAAAGTAGTATTATCAGTTAGCTCTTTGATTCAATACAAGATACTCTGTACATGATAATAATGCCATCAATTAAAAGGTGTTTTGGAAGTAATAATGATCAAAGTATCAAAATTAATTTCTGAGTGGTTAACTTTTAGATTTATATTCAAATATATTCCTGATTTAACATCACTTTCTCTTACATTTGAACATATCAGTTATGAAGGAAAAGAAAAAGATGGATCCAGATACACTAGTAAGCTAGGATTCTGATCCAGCCCACCACCTATCTGATCTTTTTTTTTTTTTTTTAAGATTTTATTTATTTATTTGACAGTCAGAGATCACAAGTAGGCAGAGAGGCAGGCAGAGAGAGAGGAAGGGAAGCAGGTTCCCCACTGAGCAGAAAGCCAGATGCAGGGCTCAATCCCAGAACCCTGGGATTATGACCTGATCTGAAGGTAGAGCCTTTAACCCACTGAGTCACTCAGTCACTCCTACCTATCTGATCTTTAACCAACTGCAGTAAGTGATTATTTCTGATTGATTATATATCTATGGCAATTACAACTTATTTTGAATTAAAAAAGAAAACTTATCTTGAATTATACTTTGCCTGGCATAATTAAGAAGTAACAAGAAGAGAAGTATGGCTGGAAATTTCTGGAATTTCACAACCAGTTTTCAAATTTACTTTGAAAATATTCCTGGAAAGGGACAGGATAAGAAAACAAAAATATAGACCAAAGCATGCTGGAAAAACAAAGAAATATAGATCAAACAAAGAGAGATCACCATCTTAATGATGAAAGGTTAATTACACTTATTAATTTTTTAAACTAGAAACTTATGTGATATTAAGGCACTCTCCCTCTTATGCAGCTGGTAGGATATTAATTGGCAAAGCATCTTTGAAGCAGAATCAAACAGTACTTACTGGAATTAATATGCACATGTTCTATAGTTTTGAGAAAGTTTTGAGTGAATGTGAGAGGAGGTATGTAAGATGTTCCTATTAATGTAATTTTTTGTACCCAAAGCTGGAGGCAATGTAGGTGACCATCACAAGGGTAATAGATAAGATATAAGCTAATCTACATATTACAGCATGACTACAGCACTGAAACATAATATTTGGATGAATAAGAACCCACTTTATGAGCGGGAAGATAGTTAAAGCCCATTTAGAATGCACCATTGCCTGAAAACTGGGGAGGGCTTAGCCATATGTTGGGCAGATTACATTAACACCCTCTATGAATGTTATGGCTTTTTGTTATTTCGTTCTTTAATATAAGCATGATCCTTCTTTAAATTATTTATACTGTCTTCTTCACCCCCTCAGCTTCAACCATATCAGCCTCCTTTATTCTATTTCATTATTCTAGATGACATCACAGTGTATGAGAGCTTTTGCATGTGGTGCTTCCCTTGAATGTGAGAAACATTGTCTGTGAGAAACAGCTCCTCAATTCTCCTCCATGTATCTTTTTGTAAATATTATCTTTTCCATGAGGTCTTCCTAGCCACTGTATTAAAAATTTCAAGTCTATCAGAACATAGAATTCCTGTCTCCTTCCTCCTTTTCTGAGTAATGTTTCTCCCTAGTTCTGTCATTTACCACTCTATCTATCTATCTATCTATCATCTATAATGTATTTATTATCTCTTTTTTTTTAACCTGTCTTGTAGAATGGTCTGCCTATTGTAAGTGTTCAATAAATATTTGCTTAATTATTATTATTTTTAAGATTTTATGTATTTATTTGACACAGACAGTGAGAGAGGGAACACAAGCAGGGGGAGTTGGAGAGGGAGAAGCAGACTCCCTGCAGAACAGATCGTCTGACATGGGGCTGGATCCCTGGACCCTGAGATCATGACCCGAGGCAAAGGCAGACACTTAATGACTGAGCCACTCAGGTGCCCCTATGTAATTTTTTCTAAATATCTATTTGATCTGGCATTAATATTGCTAAATCAAATTTGTTAATTTTTAAATTTGTTTTTGACTTCTATAAATTTTCCACCTATTAGTCTTATTTTCTAAATCAAATGTAAATAAATTTATTTTCTCTTAATCCAGTCAGATTCATGGTATTTGTTTAATGTTTATTTTTCCTGCATATGATAAAAAAAAAACTTTAGAGAAATGGGCAATATGTGTTGTGCTTACTTTTATCCAGTGCCTAGTATAGTTTATTCATAAAATTAGAGCTCAACAATTTTTTTTATTTAAAGAAATTGGTACATGAATACTTTTTTTTCAAAGTATGGAACTAGGTAACAACTTAAAATGAATATAGTGTAGACTGTGAATTCAAAATAACACAAGCTGAATCTTTCACAATAAAACTAAATATTTGTTCAAGTGTTCTCCATGTATGTATATGTACATAAATATTTATGATTAGAAAATATACACTTATAGGGGTCCCTGGTTGGCTCAGTCGGCTAGGCATCTGCCTTCGGCTCAGGTCATGATCCCGGGGTCCTGGGATCGAGCCCCACATCGGGCTCCTGGCTCAACGGGAGCCTGCTTCTCCCTCTCCCTCTGCCTGCCATTCTGCCTACTTGTGGACTCACTTGAGCTCTCTCTCTCAAATAAATAAAATCTTCTAAAAAAAAAAAGAAAATATACACTTATATATATATATATATCAATTATATATTATAGTCAATTGGAGTGAAAACAAAAATAAAATTTAAGTAATTTTAAGTGTCTTTAGGAAATACCAAAGAAATGTATAATTTTTATATTATTATATATATTTATGTGATATTCTTCTAGATATGAAGAATTGATTCTTAAAATATTCAGATTATGAAGATGAAACAACTTATTTTTCTTGTTTTATTTAATTTTTGACATTAATATAAATCATCTCATGAAGCAGTTTACTGTATTACAGTAGCAAATCAATTGTGACACATTAGCTATTTTCTCCAATAATAGACAATGTTATTAAGTGAAAGCATATCAGTATTGGGCATTCATGAAGGTTTCAGTTGAAAAATAACATGATGCTTTCTTTTTAAAATTAAATTTTACTAGCTTAAAAATACTGGTGACTAAAATCCTGAATTATTTTTTACTTTTACCTGTTCTACTTTAAATAATCTTTCTACATTGGAAAAGGTGCGTGAATGGATCATGAATCACATTTTGGCAAGCAGAATTAGAGGGGGAGAGGACTCTGGGTAATGTATTAGGGTTAATATAACACAAACCACCAAAAAGGATGATAAAACATAAGCAGCTAGAATCACACACAAAAAAGTCTCTATCCTCATGAATCTTGTGGCTTTACTACTACAGTAGATAATCACCATGGTAAATGCTTTGGAGACAGAATAAGGGTAGCATAAGTCTTTGGAAGATAAATTAAGAAAGCAAAAATCCCATTATTATGGATAATACTATTCAGATTACCATGTCAGAAGGGCTGAATAAATTAAAGAAGTTCCATCTTGCTGAGAATTAAAATAATGATTTGCAAAACATCACACGATACTACTGAATCTTTGGGTTTCTTCAAAGAAAACTCGGATTTAAAATTCTAGAAAAGTTCCTACATAGATAATGAAGATGAAAACAATACAAATCTTACCGATCTTTTTAAAACTTCTGTTCTTGATTTCTGTATTTTGGTCTTATATTCTTAGGAATTGAAATAATAAAGACCTAAGTAAGATAACTGAATATTTTCCCAGAAATTGAAAAATCTTATTTTGTCATTGTTTCTTTTTCTTACTTTCTTCTTTTTCCAGAATTCATTGCAGTACTGATTCAAGTTAGGAGAAAATGAAATGAACTTCCAATTAGACTGGATAATGGACTATGCTATGGGCTGATATTGCTCTCTCTCCAATTTAGACTCTATCTAGGATAAATCTACTTTCTTTGGATGAGAAATACAAAAACTCTAACCAGCATCATGTGCCTTCTGTTCTGAGAAGCTCTTAAGAAACATATTCCAGTGGCAAATTCATTCTAAGTGGGATTGCAGGTAGAGAGCTGGGTCCTAAATTACAGAAAATTAAGTCCTGGGAATCTGTCATTTCTGTAATGCCAGCGTCTAAGGAATATTATGGATAATTATTTCTAAAGAGAATAATTAATAATTATTAATTAATAATTAATAATAATTCAGACCATAATGTGGTTACATGTTACACAGGTACATAAACAGACAGGTGCAGATAACTGCAGTATTTTTTTTTCTCTTTCTCCTCTTCTATCCCCTCATTCTTGCTCTTACCCAGTCATCTCTTTGCTACATCTTTGTAGGTTAAGCAAAGAAAATCCAGAAAGTAAGTGATGGGAGGTGTTCCTTGGTGACTTTCCATCTGTTTTTCAAAACAATGTATACCCTCTCCCAGCTTAATCCACCTCCTTCATTTACTCAGAACCTTTCTAGTTAAGTCAGAGCGGCTTATAAGATTGCAAAGTCTTTGCTATTTTTTATTGGATGGATAAGTTTAGAAGACTAATACTCTAATACTGCGGAAATATAAAAGAGCAGTGGAAAAGAATAAGGGAGAAATTATATGCACTAATATGGATGGAACTCTAAGGCACATCTTTCAACAAAGTACCAACAGTTTTAACTGATATGTTAACACCCTCACACAAACACACATCATATCCTCCCCCACTACAGAAACACTCATATGTCTTACTGCTACCTAAATAGATGTAAACAATAGAAAAAGAAAATGATTGTCTGGTGATAGCAAGATTCAAATTTCATAGGTGCAGGACGCTGAAAGAGGAGTTTCTTCCTGTCTGTAAAGTTTTTATTGTTGATTTTTTACAAGCAGAATGTATCTATTGTCTTACTTGAGTAATTTACAAAATAAACAGAAGAAAGTGAGAAAGGGATGAAGGGAAGAGAAAGAGAGTAAGTCTTTTGATCCATTCAGAATATTTTTTAAAAAACCCATAATTATGCAGCGATCTGGCTTACAATAGATGGTCAAAAGATTTCTGCTGAAATGGTAAATAAATGACAGCTTTAAAAGACATATGCCTTTAGTCTTATAGCAATGTGGTTATTGGAAATTTAATGAGGCAGAATAATCTTATTAGGGAATTAACTGTCTCATTTTTCTGCTGTAGGCTTCTTATAAATAATAAAATGTATGTTGCATCTATATTCAAAGAAGGTATATAAAGCTTTGAATCTTTGAGTTTCCTTTGAGACTGAAAACCTTTTGATTCTAAATCCTATCAGGACCATAATTCCCTTAAAAGTATCTTTATACCCCTGTGTACTATTCTGATTGATATTTATAGATAATGTAAACCACCTAAACATTTAAATAAAAGCCAACTTAAAACAATGGAAACAAACAGAGAAATAAAAAATGTTAACTATAAGGGCACCTGGGTGGCTCAGTTGGTTAAGCGGCTGCCTTTGGCTTAGGTCATGATGTCAGGGTCCTGGGATCAAGACCCACATCAGGGTCTCTGCTCAGCAGGTAGCCTGCTTCCCTTCCTGCATCTCTGCCTACTTGTGATCTTTGTCTGTCAAATAAATAAATAAAATCATATATATATATATATATATATATATATATATAGCCAAAAAATACAGTAATTGGTTTAAGTCTATGTCTTAATCTGCTTAGGGTACCAGAACAAAATATAATAGACTAAGTAATATAAACAATCAAAACTTACTTTATCACAGTCCTGGGGAGACAAGAAGTCCAAGGTCAAGGTGCAGCAGGATCAGTGTCTGGTGATAACTCTCTCCCGGGGTTGTAGACAGTTGTCTTCTCACTGTGTCCTTACAGCAGAAGGGGTGGGAGAGAGAAAGAGAAAGCAAAAGCTATCTAGAGAATTCTGGGAAAGATTTGAATGTATTAAAAAAAAGGTTTTTTTAAACTTAAGCAGTATTTGCAGATAAATTGATAATACATATATTGGAATCAAAATTGTTATTTTTAAATCATTTAATTAATCTATATATTAACCCATCAAATATGTACTGACTGCTTATTAGACTTTGTTACACTATAAAAGAAATCATTTTCAGAAGTTTAAGTTATATTCATTTCTGATTAAAAATTATCTCAAAGTTCTAATTCCTCATTTTACTTAAACTAATCATTTTTAAAACTCTAATCATCTTTACTTTTTTATTTTTTATGTCAAATCTGACTCACTTTATTTTTATTTTTTTGTTTCAAATTTTTATTTAAATTACAGTTAATTACCATGCAGTGTAAGATTACTTTCAGGAACAAAACTTAGTGATTCAGCACTTACATATTACACCCAGGGCTCATCACAAGTGCCCTCCTTATTCCCCATCACCCATTTACCCCTACCTCCCTACCATCAACCCTCAGTTTGTTTGCTCTCTGGTAGTTTGTCTGGTTTATGGTTTTGCCTCTTTCTTTTTTCTCCCCCATGTTTATCGGTTTTGTTTCTTAAATTCCACATATTAGTGAAAGCAACAACATGGTTGAAAATAGAGTGTATTACGCTCAGCAAAATAAGTCAATCCAAGCATCTTCTTTACATTTAAGAAATGGGGTAGCAATTCATTTCCTTACTACTGTAGGCATTAAACTAAGTAAAATATTGTGCAAAATTGCCAAGTTGCGAAACAGATATTTGTTCCTTCATTTTCCTTCTCATAGCTTACATTATATGTAATTTGTCATTTCTTTCTTGAGTTTACAAAGCATCTCTTATGAACATATTCATCTTTAATAAAGAAGACTTTTATTCCCTATTATTCTTATATATGCTTTACCATATATACCCAGACAGAGACCCATTTAGAGATAGTTTAATGGGCTTCGACTTCTTGTAACTATAAATATTAAAACTGATAACCTTGTTAAAAACTACTGTCCAAAAAAATATTATTGATATTGATATGAACTGATTTTTTTAAATAATGAATAATATGGTTTCTTTAAGGATTTGAAATATAATTTTATTTAAGACAAATAGATTTTTATATAACATTTTTGGAACACATGTTTTATACAAAGCATATCTGCATATGAATTCAGAACATAATCATAAATTCTAATTACTTGGGAATTTATTATGAAATATCTATGAATTGAATTAAAATATAGAAAATTTCTACTGAGCAGAAGTGGTAGAGTATCTTTCTAAACGTTAATTGGAAAATTACTTTCTGAAATTAATCAATATGGCTCTGGACCATAATTTGAAATGAGACTAAAATCAAAGGTATAAGCCCTTGTGTTAATTAAATAATTCTTGGAAGGCTTGGGGTGGAAAGCTGGTTTTAAGCTCTGTTAATCTGATTAGATTCCAGACAATATGATAAATGTGACCTACTTGGATTTTGCAATCAGTAGAGTTCCAACTCTTTACTTGTCATGATACCATGATTTTTTGAGTATTTGTATTTCTTTGGTGTCTCTACTATTATACTTAAATCTGTTAATAAAGGTTGTGTTATATATTAATAGGGAAAGAGAAAGAACATTTCTGAAACTTCATTCAGTTGGTGGGGCAATTAAAGATACATCTAAAAAAATTCCTTATAGAAAATGTTTAAAGACTAGAAGCCTAAATTAATTAAGTTTCTTCTTACATCCTAAGAATGACTTTAATACATTCACAAAGACTAAGTGCGGGTCTTCCTTACTCTGGGCCAAACTGCATTTCTGACAAGCTCTGTATAAATCATACTTTATCTTCTTGCTGAACTACAGAACAAATTCCCAGAGTTTTAACATTGCATGCAATGTGTTCTTAGAGGGCTGTAGTTTTTAAGAGTTCTTATTGAGTTCTTCTAGTGCACCAAGCAGAGACCTAGGTCACAGACATCAAAAATCAATTGTGACTTATTTAAGCAGAAAAAGAGTTTATTATAAGCATGTTGGTTAGTGCCAAGAAATGCAGAAGGCTGGAAAATCAGCCTCAGAAAATGATCAGGGAAAAAAAGAAAACTGAAGAGCAGCTAGGCTCAGAGCCCAGAACTAGTCCATCAAGATGGCTCTTGCCACAGCTTGTCCTGATACCCTATGAACTGGATGTTTCTGCTTCTGATGCCAGCTGCCTCAATTCTTTGCTTCAATAGCTTGTGATTCAGTTTAGGGTAGGTCAAAAATTTGTCAAATGCATACATTTTAGGGACAACAAAAGCCAGGAAAAAGGATGTCTGGCATTTGGGGCTTCTGTAGTGGAAGACTGCTTTCTGCATCATACCAACATTCTCTTCATAGGATAGTTCCTACTAAATACTGGTATCCGTGAAAAGTGTTAATACTGTCTTATCCCCAGCATCTGAGATTATCAATGATTGATTTATTAACATTATGTCCCAAGGGAGCATAATAAAATGAAAACCTATCATTGCTATTACCTAAAAACTTATTTTCATGTGAATAATCTCACTTTCAATTCAATTATTATTTTGATATTTTTCCTATTCTTCATTTGTTTAATGGGAGCTACATCTGTACTATTTAATATCACTGCTATGAGAAAAAGTGGTTCTGTTCTGACTTGGTCAGCCTCTCTCCCAAGGTGGCAATCTACCCACATATAAGCCCAGATAATTAAACTCATATTGTATTAAGAACCCCACAATTCCTGCTGCTGCTTAACCATGTGGTTCTAGGGGCGGTCTTAGCTCTGGATAGCCTAGATCTGGTTTGCATGATCTGCTCTCCTTGACCCTGTGGATCAATCTCAACTACTCACCAAAGCTGGGTTAGTAAGAATTGTAGATTTGTTTTCTCACAGAACTGAGGGAGAGAAGCTCTTCATTAGACTATGAGGTCTAGGCCCTGTCAGTGATGACTGTGGATCCTGTCGAGGGGTCTGAAGCATAACAGAACACAGGCATGCATGAAGTGTGTTTTCCAGAGGAAGGCAGACATGACAGATGGATAGAGTAAGACTTGGTGGCATCCTAATCTATTCATTCCTCTCCTTCTTACAGTTTAGTTTTCCAACATTTCTTCTATTACAAGTACTACTGTCACATGCTTCCAATAAATTAATCTTCTTACCAAAATAAGTTCTATTGATTTTCTGTCACTTGTAACTCAAATTGCGATGACTACTACTAATATTGAAAAACAACTCAAAGCACCTGCTTTACTGAAGATTTTAGGTAGAAAATCTCATTTCTCCATCTTTCTTTTTCTTTTTGGTAGAAATCATTCCACTTTGCTCCCCAGCCAGGGCTAGTATATAGCAGAGAATTTTTAAATCTCTTTCCCCTCTTTATCTACCCCCAAGAAAAGAAATCTGGTAAGAACACGATGACTTGAACAATATTATCTGAAGGTGTGTTTACTGTTTCTCTCCTCCCTTCCTCTTTCCTTCCTCTCTCCCTCCCTCACTTCCTTCCTTCCTTCCTTTTCTGTTTTCCTCTAGCATGAACTAGATATGCATCACAGCACAAATCATTCCTTCCTTCCTCCCTTTCTCCCGTCCTTCCTTCCTCACTTCTTTGTCTGCCTGCCTCTCTCTCTCTACTCCCTCATCCCAGTTTCTTGAATCTATATAAGAATCAAAGCCCCCCTCTACTTTTTCCAGGTTGATAGTTATATTGCACATGTTGAGGTTGGTATTTCTCTAGTTTTATCTTTTTCTAGTGATTAAGTTAGTGAGGTTGGTGGGGTTCTGTATGGTTCATGGAATGTGCTTTGTGGAATTCACTCCTGTCATAAGCAGGTTAAAAGGCAAAATTTAGTATGGAGGGAAATTCTGGGTTGTTTTAGGTCTCAGCTATGTTTCCTAGTCCAGTCTTACAGCAAAATCCTTCTCTTTTAAAATATTAAGACTCCAGTGATAGAGCTCACACCCTGGTCCTCATTAGGTTTCTTGAACCTTATCTTAAAAATATAAAGCTTAGGACTAGATGAATAGAGGCTCAATAAATTGGCATTTCTCATGGAATAACAATGTTAAAGGGTGATCTTTATTATCAGTTTAATATAAACCCACATGTATTCAGCACTCTGTTCTGTGTTATGATGTATTCTTCTCCATTGGGAATCATATATTCTCTAGCTAATAAGAAAAGAAAGAAAATCTATTTTATTCCATATTGTATTTGTAAGAACAGGTCCTTTATTTATTCATTCACTCAAAAGTAATTCAACAGATGTTTTCAAAACAACAACTGTAATATCAGAACCTTTGTACAGTGCTAGGAAACAGAAAAACATATATTCCTGCCCTCAGTGTGTTTAGGAGAGTGGTGTATCAACTTTGATCAGAGATATTACTTCTTTATCAGGTCTTTGTTTTTTTGTTTGTTTTTTTAGAATACTGGGAAAGTATATTTTCCTCAGAAGTATGAAAATGTCTACTTAAGATAGCAAGTTTCTATTGGTACAAAACCCTGAATGGTCTTTTAAAATATCTTATATTGATGGGTGCCTGAGTGGTTTCGTAGATGAAGCATTCAACCCTTGATTTCACCTCAGGTCATGATCTGTGGTTGTGAGATCAAGCCCTGTGTTGGGCTCTGCACTAAGGGGTAAATCTACTTGAGATTCTCTCTCTCTCTCCTTTTCTTCCTCCACTCCTCTCTAAAATAAATAAATATTTTTTTAAAAATGTGTTTAAAATATTTTATATTAGAAGGACTGACTTGAATTCTTTTTTTCTGGCATGAACTAGATACATATCACTGCATAAATCCTTTAAACTTTATGGATTTTGATTTTTCTCATCCATAAAATGGGTGTACATATTGTCATACAGATTAAGTAAGATATAACAGTATGTCAGTATAGGCACTCTTGCTGTGTAGAATCATGTGGGACAGAGGAGACTTCGAGCCTCAGACACACATTCTCAGTGGGATGATCTCTTCCACAAGTGGTAAAAACATTGGTTCTCGAGGAAAAAAAAATCAAAATCCATTTTATGGATGATACATAAGTATATATTACATAAAAACATACATAGCTTACTTGTGGTGTTAGGGTTTTGTGAGAAGGTGACAAAGAAAATAAGTTATTAAGAATTCTTTTGGTTAATAAAAAAAATGTGTTGAGAAACACTGACTTAGCCATAATCCAGTTTTCTCCTCTAAATGCCTAAAAGGCCATAGAAATATCACTTCTATAGATTCTATTTCTAATATTTGTTATGTATAATCAAAATTTTCTTACCCTTCTTCATAGGGTTGTCATGAATGTCAAATGAATCTATCTCTGTGCAAATACTTTGAAGTATTACTTTGAAGTTTATGGAATATTGATGTCATTAGTGACACTTTGCCATCATGACTAAAAATAAGATACAGTTCCTAAAGAGAAAAATAAACAAGAATTTATGTTTGGGAACATTCAAATTCTATTTTGTAAATGAGAACTCTTTTACAAAGGGAGGTGATAATAGCAACAACTTTGAAATGTGATTCTTCTGCTTGACAGATTTAGGCATATTACTAAATTCATTTTGCAAAAAGCTTGCCTGTTTCTCAGTTTAGGAAAATAGTAAAGAAAGTAACTTTCTCATCCCAGAAGAATATCACTTCTTACCTCTCAAGTTTGGTGCCCTACCCTCCACTCCTCAAATCAGACACATTGTCTTTGAACTATGAAATATATAGTGTCATCTAGAATAGTTTGAACACTTATTTCCTTTCTTCTCTATCCCAGTGAATCTTATTTCCTTTATTTATTTACTCTCCATTCAAAAATATGCCCTGAAGACCGATGATGAACTGGGTGCTGTCCTAGGTACTGAACGTACATTAGTAAACAAAGCAGAAAAAATTCCTAAGAGCATGATGCTGACATTGTTATATTTTATTGTAGCCCAGTGCTGCTGGAAAATAGAAACAATAAGAAATCTTCTCACCTGTTTGTGCTCTGGAAAGAACTTTATCCTTCCCCATATGATTTATAGAAGATTCATATTTGCCCCCCCTTTTTTTCATATGACAGGGCAGACACAGGCCCTTGAAATTCACATACTTTGGTTCATAAATGTTAGTTGAACTGCTACCCACTGGCCAAGATGGACAAAACATCTGATGTATATCAACTTGACCAAACTTGAGTTAAGCTTCTCTCCTTCCCCTAGGCACCTGCACTTGGGAGCCCTCCCCACCACTGCATTCTGCCTGAGCCAGCATACAACCCCACTTTAAAGTTCCTCCTGAGAATAGCTGACCTCATAATAAAATAGTCTCTGATCTACTGTCCTATCAAACAACACTTTCATCCTACTCACTGGTACCCAGTTCTTTCTAGCTTTGTTTACTACTCCCTATAAAAGAAAAGCCCTTCTCTGACTAACCTTTCAGATGCTGCAATTCTCACAGGCAGAGTGTTCTTGCTGAAATAGCCCCTTTTTCCATTGCAATGGTCTTTTTTCCTACTCTTGCAATAATGCATTTTATTAAGTCTCTCTTTATGTAAACCTGGACTTGTTTTTTATTTGTAATTATTATTACATATTTTTATATGTAATAATTATTATATGTGAGTATCTTATACTGGGCATAATGTTCACAATGTTCCTCTTAAACTGAAGAGAATTGGCTTAGTATTACATTCTAGCTTTTTTTCTAGTATCCATTCCTGATAATGGCACTCAAGCGTTTGATCTAGAAGGGAAACAGTTTAAGTTTTATCTCACGATGACTTTTGGAAACCCAGTACCGAAAAGGATTCCAATGCAGGAGGCATTCTCAGGAAGAAATAATGCTCTATCAGTAATTTTGTGGCTGCGGCTAGTGGATATAGATTCACATGTAATTCTTACATGTCATCCTCCCTAAGCCTCTACCCACATTTTCCCAGATGTTCTTTTTTGGTTTTAATGACACGTTCATCTCATTTTTTGGTTCTCATTGCCTAAACCCATGGACTTTTCCCTATTGGATCTATTAACTGCCTTAACTTGCCAGTAAGAATCATTCTCTATCTCTCTCTTTCTCTCAGTCATTCCCCTTAAATTATCTGAGTTCCATATTGCCTTGTCCATTTTTCTGCATATGTAATAGATAATGAATAAAATATGGCTTTTCTCTTCTGGAACAGATAAGCCAAAATCAAAAAGAACTTCTTGACACACGACATAACTCTCACTTTTAAGCAACTTAAAGATCACTTCAGTTATAATCAGCGATTAATAGCTTTGCTATTCTTTTGAGCCAAATTTTATAGTTACCTAAAATCCCTGAGGTGGTAACACAGAGTTAAAACACTGCTGACTTTAAATTTGGAGATTACAAACTGCAATCCATACATAAAAACCATGTTTGTGTTAAAGCCAGTGGGAGTGAAAAAGAAAAATTGATGTGGCCGGAATGAAAGTACAAAGGGGCGACATTTTGAGTAATCATTTGCAGAAAAAGAGCTGTGGTTTGGGTCTGCTTTTTACTTTTCCTCTTGCATTTTTTTGGAGTTATTTTTTTTTCCGAGAAAATTAACCATATAAACTAACATTTACAAAGGAGATAGAATGATTTCATATTCCCTGAAATGTTCCCGTGTTTCATGTTTCATCTATCTGTATGTTTTTAAGATAAGCAAGATGCAATAAGATATTAAATATGGACTAAATGAGTGGCGTGAACAAAGGGCCTAGTTAGTACATAATTCCTTTTCCTTTAATAAAGGTAAAGGTCGATGTTTTACCATTTTTCTCTGAGGATCACATGTGTCTCCCATGGACCTCCCTCCCATTCCGGATTTCACCTTCCTTCAACATGAAAAATGCAATGACAATAATAAAACTTTTTTTTTAAATTTTTTGCAAAACATCTGAGAGTAGGGAACCATCTGCTAATGTCATGTAAACAGGCCAAAAGGACTGGGCAGAAGAGAAAAAAAAATCTGGCATCACAGCCACATCAGCTGGCCCAGATCTCTGCCAGGCCCCTGCTCCAGAGGTGTGGAGAACCCGGGGACACTAATTCTGGCCCGGCATTCTCCAAGCATGCTGGTGTTCATGGCACAACAAGGAACAGCTGCAGGGAGCAGGAGTGGTACAGCAGATTGTGAAATGAGATACGGGCTTATGTCAGAGTCATTAAGCTTTTCTGATAAATGGGCTGCAAATTAATTGGTGGTTCCACTAATTAATTTATTTGAGTTGCTGAAATCCTCAGGACTCACTGTGGCCGTTAGCCAGGCAGAGCGATCCCTCTGCATGGGGAGTTTGTTTTTTTTTTTTTCCCCCCACCCAGAGAATTTGAATTTGAGCTTACTTGTTGGTAGGGCTTTTCAAGACACATCAGCAACGAAAATATTAAGTGTTTCAAAACACTTTTAATGCCTAGAAATAGTTGACTGGTGATGTTTGGAATCAGAAGAGTAATCAGACTGCAAAAGCTTATAAGTTTCTATTGGATGGCATGTAGAATGCCCAAAACGCCATCAGCGAGCCTGCATGGAAATGTCATTGTTGTAACTGACAAAGTATGCATCTCTGGCTTAACAGAAAAGCCAGACCATTGAAATGGCAGGATCAAAAGAAGCATGTAGATAAATGTGTTCATCTGCTTCAGGGATGACTTCTGATATCTATACCAATACCTATATCTACCTGTATACATATATGCATATATGTAGGTATACGTGTGTATATTTTTTTCTAAAGATGAGATCTCATCTTAATAAAAAGAAGTATTTCTATCCAGTATGTGTCAGTGTGTCTCACTAGATTTTAATTTTATCAAAGATCATAAAAATACTCATAATTTTATGAATATAACCAAGAATCTCTTATATATTCTTGTTTAAAATAAATATAATTATAAGCACATAGTTTAAAATGTATTTCCTGGGGCGCCTGGGTGGCTCAGTGGGTTAAGCCGCTGCCTTCGGCTCAGGTCATGATCTCGGGGTCCTGGGATCGAGTTCCGCATCGGGCTCTCTGCTCCGCAGGGAGCCTGCTTCCCTCTCTCTCTCTCTCTCTCTGCCTGCCTCTCCGTCTACTTGTGATCTCTCTCTGTCAAATAAATAAATAAAATCGTTAAAAAAATAAATAAATAAAATGTATTTCCTATGTTATTTCCCTTTTTGTCTTTATAATTTAATTAGAGAGAAAAAATATATTTTCCTCAAAATTATCAAGTGCAGAAATATATGCAACAGAAAAAAAATCCTGACAATCCCCATTTCACATGGATAACCATAATGAACATGTTTTATTAAATGAATATAAAAATGTCATATATATATATTATATATATATATCTGAGTGTGTTTATATATTCATATGTTACAGACTCTGCTTTTTTTACCTAGTGTATTTTAATCATCTTTCTTTATAGTTGATTTAGTTATCTTTCTTTTTTAATGGTTTTATAATGCTTCATTTTATAGATAACCATACAATTTTTAATTTGAAGTCATAAATGGGCATTAAGGTAGTTTTCAGCTTTTCACTATTACAAGCAATTCTTCCTTGATAATCTTAATACATAATATTTTCTGTATGTACTTGTTATTTCTTTTGAATGAATTGCTAGTAGTGGAATGTTCTGCTAAAAGATATGTACATAATTAATTTGAAGGTTGAGTAATCAACTGATTGTTTTAACTAATTAAAAAAAAGTAGAATAAAGCAAAAGTAGTTAAAATAGGGAAAATAATAAAACTTACACCTCTCACCCAACTTTTATATAGAAACTCTTATTTTATTACTTACAATTATCTTTACTGAATACTGAGTTTCCTTAAGGACATAGAAGTTATATCTGAATGTGGATATGTTGCATGTCACAGAGGATGTGAAGGGTAAGCTCTAACTAAAGGTTTTGAATTATTAGGCACACAAATGGAGTGATTGGGGAAATTAAATATATTCCCAATGCCTGAATTATTGCCCTCATTTCTACTAGCATTTAGCTAATAAGAAATAAGTTTTTTTAAACAAAGACCAAATTTGGCTAAACTCAGCTATAAAAAGAATAACTAAAAGGAGTCTACACTTGCAAATAGCTAATTTTGAATAAAAGTTGTATCCTTGTGATAGAATTAATAATGTTTTTGGAAGAAATGAACAGACACAGAAGCACATTTGCTCTATGTCCTAGCATGACCAACCAGTCTATGACTGACTAGCCAGTCCCCACTCTCTTATTTGTAGGTTTTTTTTTTAATTGAAGTATAATTGACATACAATGTTATATTAATTTCTGGTGTATGACATAGTGATTCAACAATTTTGTGCATTACTTAATGTTCACCACAGTAAATGACATCACCATTTGTTACCGTACATTATTACTGTATTATTGACTGTATTCCCTATGCTGTGTTTATCTTTATGACTAATTTTTTTATAACTAGGTGTTTGTACCTCTTACTCCCCTCTATCTATTTTGCCCATTTCCCCACCAACCTCCCCTCTGGCAACCACCAGTTTGTTTTCTTTTAAGAATCTGTTTTGTTTTTTGTTTGTTTTGTTTTTTTAGATTCCACTTATAAATGTGATCATACGGTATTTGTCTTTCTCTTGTCTGACTTATTTCACTTAGCATCATACACTCTAGGTTCATCCATGTTTCATAAATGGCAAAATCTCATTTTTTATGGCTGGATAATATACCATTGTACATATATATACATGACATCTTTATCCATTTATCTGTTAATGGACATTTGGGTTACTTTCATATTTTGACTATTGTAAATAATGCTGCAGTAAATGTAGGGGTGTGTATATCCTTTCAAATTAGTGTTTTTGTTTTCTTTGGCTAAATACCCAGTAGTGGATACACTGGATCACAGGGCAGATCTATTTTTAATTTTTTAAGGAAGCTCTATATTGTTTTCCTCAGTATATGCACCAGTTTACATTCCCACCAACAGTGCATGAGGGTTTCCATTTCTCCACATCTTCACCAACACTTGTTTCTTGTCTTTTTGATACTGGCCATTCTGACTGATGTGAGGTGTTATCTCATTGAGGTTTTGATTTGATTTTCCCTGATGATTAGTGACATTGAGTACCTTTCTCCGTGTCTGTTGGCCACTTGTATGTTGTCTTTGAAAAAAATTTCTACTCAGATCCCCTGATTATTTTTTTTTAAGATTTTGTTTATTTATTTGACAGAGAGATATCACAAGCAGGCAGAGAGGCAGGTTGTGGGGAGGGGGGAAGCAGGCTCCCTGTTGAGCAGAGAGCCAGATGTGGGGCTCCATCCCAGGACCCTGAGACCATGACCTGAGCTGAAGGCAGAGGCTTAACCCACTGAGCCACCCAGGCACCCCCCATCACCCCGACCATTTTTATTCAACTTGAGATGCTTTTTGTTTTGTTTTATTTTTATTTTTCCTTTTTTTTTTGGTGTTAGGTGTATCAGTTCTTTTTATAGTTTGGATACTAACCCCTTATCGAATATATCATTTGCAAATATCTTCTTCCATTCAGTAGGTTGTCTTTTAGTTTTGTTGATTGTTTCCTCTGCTGTGCACAAGCTTTTTATTTTGATGTAGTCCCAATAGTTTATTTTTGCTTTTGTTTCCCTTGCCTGAGGAGACCTATCTATAAATATGTTACTAAGGCTGAAATCCAAGAGATTAGTGCCTTTGTTATTTTAGTAGTTTTATGTTTTCATGTCCCACATTTAGGTCTCTAATCATTTTGAGTTTGTTTTTGAACATGCTGTAAGAAAATGGCTTAGTTCATTCTTTTGCATATAGTTGACCAGTGTTCCTGACACCATTTATTGAAAAGATTGTCTTTTCCCCATTGCATATTCTTGCTTCCTTTGTCAAAGATTAACTGACCATATGGGTGCGGGTTTATTTCTGAGCTCTCTATCCTGTTTCATTGATGCATGTCTATTCTGTGCCAGTACCAAACAGTTTCGGTTACTATAGCTTTGTAGAATGTCTTCAAATATTACATTCCAGTCCACCTGGAACTATAATACCACCAGCTTTATTTTTCTTAATATTGCTTTGGCTATTGAGTTCTGTTGTGGTTCCATACAAATTTTAGATTATTTGTTCTAGTTCTGTGAAAAATGTTGTTGGTATTGTGGTAGGGATTGCCTTGAATCTATAGATTGCTTTGGGCACTATAGTCATGATATTAACTCTTCTAATTCACAAGCATGGGATATATTTCCATTTTTTATGTCATCTTCAATTTCTTTCATCAGTATCTTAGAGTTTTTAGAGTACAGGTCTTCCACCATCTTGGTAAATTTATTCCTAGGTATTTTATTATTTTTGGTCCAATTATAAATGGTATTGTTTTCTTAGTTTCTCTTTCTGCTACTTTATTACTATATAGAAATTCAACTATTTCTGCATATTAATTTTCTATCCTGCAACTTTACTGAATTCGTGTAATTTTTGGTGGAGTCTTTAGGGTTTTCTATATATATAGTATCAGGTCATCTGCAAACAGCATCAGTTTTATTCTTCCTTACCAATTTGGATGTCTTTTATTTCTTTTTCTTGTTTATTTGCTGCAGCTAGGACTTCCAATACTATGTTGAATACAACATACAATACAATACAATACAACACCAACATACAGTATAGTATGCTGAATGTTGAATAAAAGTAGCAAGAGTGGACATCCTTGTCTTTTGATCTGAGAAAAAAAGCTTCCAGCGTTTTCACCACTGAGTATGATGTTAGCTGTGGGTTTTTCATATATGGCTTTATTTTTTTGAGTTATATTCTCTCTAAATCCATTATGTTGAGAATTTTTGTCATGAGTAGATGTTGTATTGTGTCAAATATTTTTTCTGCATTATTAAGATGATTATATAGATTTTATCCTTTCTCTCATTAATGTGATGAATCACACTGATTGATTTTTGAATGCTGAGCCACCCTAGCATCCCTGGAATAAATCCCACTTGATTGTAGTGAGTGTTTTTTTTTAATGTACTGTTGAGTTCAGTTTGCTAATATTTTTGTAGAGGATTTCTGCATCTATGTGCATCAGAAATATTGCCCTGTAGTTTTTTGTTTTATTTTGTTTTGTTTTGTAATGCCTTTATTTGTTTTGGTATCATGGTGATGTGGGATGAAAGAATGAATTTGGAAGTTTTTCTTCCTCTTTTATTTTTCAGAATAGTTTGAGAGGAGTAAGTGCTAATTCTTAAAATGTTTAGTAGAAATTACCGGTAAAGCCATCTGGTCCTTGGCTTTTGTTTTTTGCAGGTTTTTTTTTTTCCCCCTCCCCAATTTAATTTCATTACTAGCATCAGTTCCTCAGATTTTCCATTTCTTTCTGATTCAGTTTTTGGAAGATTTTATGTATGTAGAAATTTATCCATTTCTTCTAAATTATCCAATTTATTGGCATATAATTTTTCATAATAATTGGACACAGAAGTACACTTGCTTTATTTCTTAAAATTAGTAACCAGTCCATCACTGTCTTATTTGTGCAACAAAGTGTTCCTTTCATACAATTTTAAGCTTTGTAGTAAAATATTGAGAATATTTTATTCATAAACTGTGTCAGTAAGATGTAGCTTAGTGAAGCATTTTTGTAATTATTTTCAAGATCAGGACAACCAGAGAAGAATTTAATGCCCTTTTTTTTTTTTTTTTCTTTTTCTTTTTGGATTGAGAAAGAACCTTTCTGTGGCTATGTTCTTTGTCCTTCCTTTGTTCTCCATAGGTAGTTACTGGACACCAGCCATCAACAACCAAATTGACTAATTATTCCCAAATCAGGAGGCATGCACACTTTTATAGAAGGGTTGCGAGTTGACTAGTCTATTCCCTAATCAAAGGCAGCTGGATGAAATTTTCCCAGGGACATTAACTCCTAAATTTTCCCAAGTAGCTCCTGGGGACTTGGACAATTAGCTTCTACATTTTTAAAGCAGTGCATTGTTTTGAACCTCATCTGTTACTTAAATGATATAAAGCTCTATGTCCTTGCCTTAAAGGTTGTTAAATGTGAAGGAGTATCTGAAATAATTTCTTGTTTATAGACTTTTGCTGAAATTCCAGCATATGGATCACAAAAAATGGTATTCTTCTCTTCCTAGTAACTTAGGTTATATGGCGAAAATTTCTATTTACCTGACATAGCTTTTAGGTTCTGTGCTCAAAAATCTTTGAACCTCATAAAAATTGTGTCATGTTGTAATTACTTTGAAATCACATGGAGCCATATTCAAATTTCAGTCTGTGAGTTATTAATTAAGCAGTCTCGAGCAAATTATCCTAACTTCTCTGTTTCCTTATTCATATAATTTGTGCTTGGGACTGTGAGATACCTTGAAAGGAAAAATCAGTCTTTAATATTAGACATAAATAATAATCTTAGTTTGGAAATTGAGCTCAAACAATTAATAAATTTGCCTAAAGTTGTTTATCATTTTCATTAAGAAATAAAATTAAATTGTTTCATATGAGTTGTAATTTGTAAAGTACACAATATATCTTCAGATGAATGATTTTAATTACATAATGCATCAAATTCTCATTTCAGCATTTTATAAGAAATAATTTTGAATAGTAGTCAGTCATTCTGAATTTAACCTTTTTATTTTATATTGTTGGCATTCCCCATTTATTGAGCTTAACACAATGCCTTTGTATATAATTATAAAATATGTAACTTTCTTAGGCAATGTTATAAGCAGGCACTCTGCGCTTCACATTTATTAACTACTTTTATGAGGTTAGCTACCATTACTCTTTCAGTTTCCCAGATGAAAAAAAATGAGGACCTTGGAACTTTGAAACTTATCCTAATTTAAGTTAGTATATGTCAAAGTCAGGATTTTTTCACAGGACAGATTATCTTCTTAGCATATGCCCTTAATGAACATGGTCTATCGCTTATTATTTATCCCTGATTTTAAAGAATCATATTTTTTAGCATATTAAAAAACTTCATTTACTACCGATAATACATTTTCCACAGGTTTTAACCTGCCTATTTGTGTTGGAAATGTCAATTTGTGTGTTCTATTTAAACTAAGTAATGAATCAAACAAGGATTCTCAATTGAATTGTATTATTATAAGGTATTTTTTGTTTGTGTTTTTGTTGTTTTTTTGTTTTTTTAATTGGGGAAACAAATTATTTAAAAGATTTGAAACAACTTTATAAAATAATTCATCTTTTATCTCAAGATAGGATTTCAACAAATATATTCCAAAAAGTACCAATATTAGTAAAGGAAGTGATTAGTGTTTCTAGGTGAAAAACTGGCCATTTTTTCAATGTGATTGGAGATTATAAAGCACAATATCAAATTAAAGGTTTTATGTCTTGCTGCAGAGAAACCTCCTTAACTTATTCAAGGGCAACACTTTCTAAACTTAGTTGACCAGAATCCCTTTAATAAGTTAGTTTCTTGCTTTTTACTGTTCTCCAGAGAATATTTTGGGAAATGCTGATCTAAGTGACTCATCTTGAGAAGAGGATTTATGTTCTTTGACACTTGGTTTGTTTTCTATTTCAACATTTTATATACCCAAAGACTCAGAGATATTTTCTTTCTATCCTGGCTTTTAACCCAATAGTTGTAATAATAGTTGGGAATATTTAAGATAAACACCTGCAAGCTGTTATTTGCTGATTGTGCCCCAACAGATATGCAAACAGACACTGTCCAGTACATGCAAAGTGAGGGTTTTTATGGCATCATGATGCACACTGGCAAATAGATAAAGGAAGTTTCATGAAGTAAGGTGCTTGGGAACTGATTAAAAACAAAACAACACACATATTGGAAACTTAAAGTCTCCTGATACTGTGCATAGTCATAGGCAAAGCCACTAAAAAAATATTTTAAAAACTATTGCACTTCGGTTACCCTTTCCCCAAAAAAGACATACCATTCAGTCTTCAGAAATATGATAGTGTTTTCCGAAAGACAGTGACCAGCCTATAACTGGTGCATACAAGAAGTTCAATAAATATGTGTTGAGTCAATGAAAGGAAGAAAGAGTCAGACTGTGAAACTCAGAGATAATCTGCTTGCGCAGCTATAGAATCCACTAACAACAGGACTATCTTTATAGTCACTCAGTATGGGACAACCTATTAGTCTTTGCAGTGTTACCTGCCTGTAGAGTTTTAATCATTACCAGTAATACCATCTCATTATAGGAAGCCCACTGGTATACACAGCCTGCTAGAAAAACTTAACTAATATCATTTTGCAAAAGAGTTTTAGAAAGACCCATCAAGGTCTTTCATACCTGTCAAGGCATTTTTCTCATTCAATGAGATTGCCATTATATTTCACATTGCTGATATTCTGCTTTTTGAAATTCTCTGCTTACTTTTGAGGGCACTATTTTTTCCCTACTTCATTAATTTCTCCTTTTTTTTTTTTTTAACTTCACAACAGGTGGATGCATTCTCTCTTCCCTTTTTCCAATTCCTTCCATTCTCTTTGTACCCTCCCCTGCTTCTTTCATTGTTGTAATTCTGATTCTTTACTCAAAGGAAGTGGTTTGCAAATAGTTTTCTTAAGCTAAACATAATTCTACAGAATGATGTGTCTGATATTTTTCCAACTTTTGCAGATATTTTAAACTTGAGTATCCCACTGACAGTTGAACACATATCCAAGGACCTTCTCTTCCATTCCAAAGCCACCTCCTCCATTTCCATTCTCTTCTTGGAGAGGTTCTGGCCCTTTACAAAAAATACATCTTCTTTTTAGCCTGGAGAAGTTGTTGCTCTTTCAAATTGGAAGTGATAGTCCTGGGAATTGGTTTGTCCCACTGCCAAACTGCTCCCCTGATCTAGTCATCCACAGAAGTAGAATCAGTTTAAGTTGCAGTTGACCCAGTTTGAGAGGCCTGAGTACTACCATTTGCCTATTTTCCTTTCCTTGTATAGGTAACTCCTGGAATCAATTCTTTTAAGAAAACATGTCTATTCACTTAAAATGATAATGCTTTACAGTCCTGCCATGCTTGATCACTACCTAAAATGTTAATAACTGTAATCAGTGGTATTTACCAAAACCTAAATTGTGATTCCTTTTACCTAACTCAACATTTCCTTAACCCTTTCTCATACCTCTGCCTTTTAGAATTTCTGGAATCTCTTTCCATGCTCTCATCAAATTTCCTGAACTAACAGAAACATAGGGCTCCCTGAAAGATGCTACTTTTACATTTCTTTTGAATAAATGCTCTTAATTTTTGTAAAACTCATGAGTACAAGTGGAATTACTGATTAGTGAGTACCCAGGTATACTTAGGGATCTATTACTATTACCTCTATATGTTTAAAAGTAAGAAAGAAAAGACAACTCCACTTCTATGAGAATCTTCTATAGACTTAGACAATCTTTTTTGGTCTTCATCCTTGTCTTCCATGTTAATTTGATCAGTCTTTTGTAAGTTTGGAAGACTTTGTTACCCATCTCACTATCCTCTTCCTATTCCAAGTCCTACCATCATATTTGCTGACATCAATATTAATCTGAGGACCCATTCCAAAATCCAGTCTTGTATTACATGATGACTTCAATTCCAATAACTAGGACAACTTTAAATTAATTATCCTAATAAGGACTGTTCTAAGAGTAAAAAGGTATGCTATTCTTAATTGCACCAAGATGACATTAAACCATAACTTACTTGGGATAAAAAAAAATAAAAATAAAGGGACACCTGGGTGGCTCAGTGGGTTAAAGTCCCTGCCTTCGGCTCGGGTCATGATCCCAGGGTCCTGGGATTGAGCCCCGAGTCAGGCTCTCTTCTTAGTGGGGAGCCTGCTATCTCCTTTCTCTCTCCCTGCCTGCCTCTCTGCCTGCTTGTGATCTCTGTCTGTCAAATAAATAAAATCTTAAAAAAAAAAAAAATATATATATATATATATATGTAACTCACTCAATAATTGCTTTTTTCTCTCTATTCAGTCACACACTCCAAAGACCAAGAATTGGAAGTATCCAATATAAGACAGACAGATAGATAGATAGATATAGATAGATAGATAGGTAAACAATAGATAAAAAACAATGAATAAGTTGAATATCTGATTATTGCCTTGTACCTTCCTGTTCATCAAAATTTGGATTTACTTCAAGACAACTTGAATAGCATGTTGTCAGATGAAGACATCTACAATTGAATAGATCTTTTATTCAGTACTCCATTACCATCATAACTTGCATTCCCATTACCCCTCTACTTTCTTGCACATGCTAAACCTATTTGGTTTTTACTTTATACTTTCTCTCCTTGAGAATTAACTATGAATCTCTTCAAATAATTTATTGCCAATATTCTTTTTGTTTTGTTTTGTTTTGTTTTCTTTCTGAAATACCCACTTCACAAAACATTAACCCTTGATCAAGCCTCCACTCACATTCTTTGGATTCCATTATTCTCCAATAATCATCAGATTTAAACATGCCCAGATTTCTTACATTTTAAAAAATGTCTTTTGATTCTTAACATTCCTTAGTGACTGGCTTTTCTTTCTCCTTTCTCAGAGATGTACTTTCTAGCCTCATATGTTTATTAATATAATACACATCACAATAGAAATATATACATTAAATTGAAGACATTTTATAGTTAACTGCTAATTCACTTTCTTTGTCACTCTTTGGAGACTGTGGGATCTTCTAAGGAAACAACAAGACATTATTTGTGTTTATTTTCCCATTATGTTTAAGTTCTTAGAATGCAGGAAGTATCAAAAAACATTATTCAGGGGCACCTGGGTGGCTCAGTAGGTTAAGCCTCTGCCTTCAGCTCAGGTCATGATCTCAGTGTCTTGTGATCAAGCCCCTCATCAGGATCTCTGCTCAGCAGGGAGCCTGCTTCCTCCTCTCTCTCTCTACCTGCCTCTCTATCTACTTGTGATCTCTCTCTATATATCAAATAAATAAAATCTTAAAAACAGTTATTCAGTGAATTAATACCTGATTTAGTAAATATGTATTGAAGAGGTATGATCCACTTGTGGCCATTCTTTGCCTATCACTTCTAATCATGGTATTGTATCCTTCTTTATATTCTCTCTCTCTCTTTCTCTTGTCTATTATTATCTTTCATTGAGCTTAATCCCAAAGTAGTCTGAGATAAGTAAAAGGACTCTCAAGGGTGCTTGTAATATAACATATTTTGGGTGATAGTCTATTTTCTTTTCTTTAGAGGAACTCTGCAGAGACTTGTCAAATCCATCTTGTTCAAGTATAACTGTGGTATTATTGGCTTTATTGCAGGCAGATTCTCAATCAGCATTATAACAATACCATAAAAAAGCATAAGAAAAGCCCTGTGCTTGTTAATCTCCATCTGCCCTAAAGGGAAACCAGGACTTTTCAGTTCCAAGGGTTCAGTTTCTAAGACTAAAGAATAAAATCTGGATATTAATTTTCTTTAGCAGTTACCAGTATTATTCATTTTTCCTATAATTACGCCCCTTTGCCTACACATAAAGTCAAAATACGGGATAGTATTCAAGGTTCTCCACTTACCTAACCTTTTGTATATTGTATTTGAATATAGCATTATCAGCCAAGCCAAATGGGTTCTCTGAGCACCCTGAGTTCTTCCAAATATCCTACTGAACTTGTACCTGTTATTTTTCCTCCCTGGAATATTACCTTTTAGCCCTACTGCACTCAGTTATTCCTTCTTCCAGGCTCAGCTGAGATATAAGCTCTTCAAAGAAACATTTACTGCAATTTCTTAGTAGAGTTATGTTTCTTTCTCTGAACTACTTATTCTATAGCTGTAACATCAACATCATAGTGATATAATTATTAGGGTTTTTGTTTGTTTTTGTTTTTGTTTGTTTGTTTGTTTTTAGTTTTTACAAATCTGAGATCCTGGAGGATAGATGCTATTTTATTCATTGTGGCTTTCTTAGCATAGAGCCACACAAATAGAAATTACACTGAGAAACAAAACTGTCAGTCTGCATACACAGCCTGGACGCTGAGAATTGAAACTATTTTACTATCTACGTCAACCTGACTTTGTTATTATACTGTCATTATTGGTATTAGTATTATTTTTCTGAAAGCCACATGCCCAGGCAAAGAGCTTGATTTGTCCATTACAGGAATTTGCTGAAATACTCATCAAGAGACAGTTTGCACCCTAAAATTGCATGAATCATTTGCCACAGAATCTTTGCCTTGTTGTTTCCACCAAGGAAAAACACCATGATTTTTTTTTTCCAGTTCTAATCAAGTTCCCATATGAAAAGACTTGCCTTAAATCAAACTTCAAATTTTCTATAAATCTGCCTTTTTTTTTTTTCCCTTCCTCTGAGACACTGCCAAAATTTTGCAGAGGATGGTGATCTCACTCTGGTGTTAATCAACAGACTCAGATTGTTTTATCAACACATTACTGATTATTTAAATTAAAGTAAATTAGGGGTGTCTGGGTGGCTCAGTCATTTGTGTGTCTGCCTTCAGCTTAGTCATTATCCTGGGGTCCTGGAATCTAGCCCCACATTGGGCTCTCTGCTCAGTAGTGAGTATGATTCTTCCTCCCCCTGCTCTTGTGCTCTCTCTCTTTTTCTCTTCCCTCCCATCAAATAAATAAATAAAATCTTTTTTAAGTTAATTAAAGTCAATTAAATATTACACTTCATAAAAATCTAAGATTTTAGCTTCTTCATAAGATAGCATGTTAAAAACTTAGGTGACAATTTTTATGCTTTTTTGAGGTATCAAAAATAGTCAAACACATGGACTCAGAAAATACAGTTGTGAAATGTTGGAGTATGGGAGCAAACAGTTGAGAAAGAATTCTTGAGATAACTTCAGTGCAAAAAAGTTGTTTTTATTAAAGCACAGGGATAGGACCTGTGGGCAGAAATAACTGCACTAGGGTGATGAGGAGTGGTCAATTATATACTTTCAGGTTAGTAGGGGGTTAAGGATAGTGTAAATCTCTAAGGAATTTGGAAGCAATGTTTCCAGGGCCTTGAGGGGTTAGCTACTGTCATTTACTATTGTCTACTAAAACCTTAGTCATGAGACCCTTTAGATAATGTCAGTGGCCAAATGTTTAGAGGATGATTGCTAACATATATCTTGGTTGGGTAGAGATAAAGAAAGTTCCCAAAGATATTTTTATATGTTAAAGAAGACTTATAGGATCCTGGAGATCCTGCTAATGTCAAGCTAAGGTTTCCTTTTGTCTTTAGCAAAGTATTAACACAGAGGCAGTTGAGTTCCTAAAGGAGGGGCACTCTGCCTGTCTTAAATACTGGTCAGTGGGCTGTTAAGTAGTAAGGAAGTTTAATGTTTTTCTACATTTCTTTTGCCTTTGCTCTCTAAGTCACAATAGTGGTTTACAGAAGCTGGAGATGAGGAAATACACCTAGTTAGTTAGTTATGCTAGATGAATAAGTTCTAGAGATCTGGTGTATAAAATATTATCTATAGTAAACAGTGGAGAACTGTGTGCTTCAGAATTTGTTGAGAGGTTAGATCTCATGTTAAGTTTTTTGCCACCAAAGCAAACAAAACAAAATGAACAAAAAAACAGAAAACATAAGGAAACTCTAAAAGGTGTTTTATATACATATATATATATATATATATATATATATATATATATATATATATATTAGCTTGAGTTCGGTGATGGTAACTAAATTTGCTTGTGTATACCCAAACTCATCAAATTATATACCTTAAAACGTGTAATTCTTTATACATCAATTGTACATTAATAAAACTGTTTTAAAAATGAAGCTTTTAGAGGAAATTTAGGGCTATACATTTGGATTATTTATGAGTAAAATTCTGTCAGAAATCTTGTCTACATAACCATTTAGTTGACAGAAGCTCAGATTTGGCCAAGAATTAGTAAGAGAGAAAAGAACATTTATTAGATGCCTACTGTGTTTTGGTTGGCATGCATTTTGCCCGAGTAGTCTCCTTTGGCTTAGATTTTAAAGATTTCTGCTTATTTATATCAAACTTGTAAATCATTTTAGACTCTTTTCCAATACGACTTCCAATTGAGGTTAAATGGTTAATATGCATTTAAAATGCAATCAGGCCCAACACTGATTCATTATCTGGTTCAGTGGTTCATTGGATCACTTACTTATATAGCTGAAGTATCAACATAGATCCAGACTGCATTTGTCATAGGAAGCAAATTACAGTAAAAGGTTAAGTCCATATAAGCCTTGCATCTCTAAACCAGGTCGATTCACCCACATATCAATCATCTGGTATTAAAAATAAACCATAAAAATGCCCTATTACTTGCCTTGTGAACTCTCTCACATGCCATTCCTTTATCTTTATTTGTCCACATCTGGATGTGTGTTTCCATTATAATCCACAAACAAAATACAAAAGGATTGTATGAAGAGTCATTTCTTCTGAAGAAGGTATCTGGAAAAATTTGTGGACTATATGGAATCTCAACTGAGTTATGAATAAATATGGAGTTTCTTAATTTCTCTCTTCATGTACCTTTATATTTTGTATCTCCACTTCTGACTTCATACTTATCAGCTCAAGCTTGAATTTGGCCTGCCAGCTCTCTCTCTATACTGTCTAAAGCCACTCTATTCTCAGTGCTTCAGTTCTTAGCTCTAGTCTATCTACACACTTTAGAGTGCCTCATAGCTGGAAAAAGGAATAAGAAACTGCACACTTGTGTTAACTATGAAATTGAGCACATGTAATATAATGCTACAGATGGGAGGGAAAGGACATTAGTTTTCCCTCCTCTTTCTCATTCCTAGTCTCAAGACAGATGACTTCTCCGGCCAGGACTTTTGCCCCTTAAGATGGACAAAATTGGTGATAGGTTAGAAATAATTCTGCCTGGACCATGTCTCTGCTGTGTTGGCCCCTGTGAAGACTTTTGACCAGCTCTACAAAGGGTCTCAAAGAAGATTGTGTCTCAGTATATCATCCATAAAGAGTGTGTTCTGTCAACAAGGTAGCTCCACAGATTGATGAGGGCTCAGCTTCTTAGTGTTGCTTAACTTACTCCTCTGCCTCAAATGCAGAACAATTTCCTCATCACTGACTCCTTTTCCCAAGGTTGTTTCACCAAGAGCATCTGTTTATATTTTATGAGCACAATTCTATAACACAATAAGAGAAACTGGGTAGACTGTTAATTGTTATAGGCTCAACTATTGTATCATGCTTAAGAATAGAAATATAAGAGAACTGATTGATGATTGCCAGAGATGGGCATGGGGTGTGGAAAAAATGGGTGAAGAGGGTCAAAAGGCACAATCATCCAATTACAAAATAAAGAAGTCATGGGGGTATAATGGCATGATGACTATAGTTAATAATATTGTATTATATATTTGAAAGTTGCTAAGAGAGTATATTTTAAAAGTTCACAACGTAAGGGAAATAAAAAGTAACTGTGATGATGGATCTTAACCAGACTTACTGTGGTGTTCATTTCATAATATATACAAATACTGACTCATTATGTTGTACGTCTGAAAGTAATATAAGGTTATATGTCAATTATATCTTAATAAAAAATGAAACCCAAATATAGTAATAAATATCTGTGTAGTGTCAGCCATACAAGCTACTAAACAAGGATCTTTAATTCATCTGTCTGCAAAAGTGCATGTAAAACATTCAATATGCTTGCTTTTTTGTTTTTACCGTACATTATTTACCAAAATCACCATATTTTATTTCACTTCACCGCTTTTTATAAATCAGGGATCTGAATTGTAGGACAATGTGTAACATGTACAAAGTCAAAGAGAAAGCCAGAAGAGAGACTTGATCCAGGTTTATAGACCTGAAGTTTATTACAATGTGGAATATTAAGCTGGTGGGGGGAGGGGGGTGCAATTGGAGTTTAAGATGATGGCATAGGAAGACCCTGAACTTACCTCCTCCCATGGCATACCAAATCTACAAATACATGAAATAATTCTCCCTGTAAAAGAACTGAAAACTAGCCAAAAGTTTCCTCTATAACAGGGATAAAAGGGCCTTTTGGTAGGAGGCAAGATAAGTAGGAGGCAGAGATATGTTTTGCCAAAAATTCTATCCCCAGTGTGGTGACACACAATAAGAAAGGATCTGATGGACCTAGAGCCTCTCCTTGAGAAAACAGAGGTTTGTGCCTTACTTTAGTCACCCCAGTCTTTGAGATCTGCACCAGAGAGATGAGACCTTTTAAGAAACAATGGGGCTTATCTCCAAATGACCTGAAAATTGTGGGGATCTAAGATCCTCCTTTCAAGGTGCTCATGTACAGACTCACTTATCCCAGGAACTAGCATAAAGGCAGCAGTTTGAGAGGTGTCTGGATTATATGTGGAAAAAAGTTAAGTTGCTAATCTTAAAGCATCTGCTGGAGGGACAGGGATTATTTATGATTTTTCTTGAGACAGAGGCATTGTGAATGTCATTTTTTTGTATTCTTTCTCTCACTTGCTTGTGCAGGCATGTGCACATGGACACAAGCACACTAAAGCCAAAACTGTGCCTCTCCTGCAGTGCACTTCTCCTGCATTGCTAAAGCCACAGAGGCATCCTGACCCCTGTGCTCTTCACAGGACTTACTAAAGCCTGGTGCTTTCTATGCCTCCAACACTATCCTGCTGCAGCCTTGCTAAAGCTGATAGGCAAGCACAGCTCAGAAAGGGGAGACTTCTTGATTGTCTGGCTCTGCTAGCCAGAGGGGCTTGTGTTCCTGGGCCCCATGTGCTTGTAACAATCTGAAACACAGTTCTGGGTAGGATACTGCACTCAGAACACTACACAGACATGACCAATTCGTCCTGGATCTTGAACCTGAGAGACAGACTTTAAGCTTGCCACATGTCTAAAGGCTACCAGAGGCACTCTCAAGGAACACGGGCAGGGACACTCCATCTGTAAGCCCTCCCTTGACCTTGCCACAGCTCACTGGTACCTCCTAAAATGAAGCTTATACACTCATCTGAAACTCTGATTCTTGCAACTATCACCCTGGTGGCACCTCCAGATCTCCTGGTGTGGATGGAGGTCAGCAGGGTCTATGATTGCATCCCAGAGGACTGCATATATTTGCATACTTTAAAAGCTGCAGCCTGAGGATCTGGCTTCCAATCAGCCTGAATCCAGGTGCTGACTGAGATCACTCCCTTTGGAACACTGATAGGTTCTGGCACACTTTCAAAAACTAGAGCTTATAAAGAATAAATCGAGCTACTTAGACAATCACAGAGGTTTTAGAGACAAGAGCAAGGGCAAGATTAAAAGGTAAGGTTTATCTCCTATACCAGGCTACACCTTCAAGACTGGGAGAAGAAGCTGTTTACATATGCATAGAAACGAACACCAAGAATCAAGCAAAATGAAAAAAATAGAGGAATATGTTCCAAATGAAAGAATAAGTCAAAATCTCTGAAAAAGACCTTTTTGAAATGGAGACAAGTAATCAATCTGATAAAGAATCTAAAGTAATGGTTATAAAGATGCTTCCTAAATTTGGAAGAATAAACAATAACAGTGAGAACTTCAACAAAGAGAAAAAAAATATATGAAAATAACAAACAGAAGTCACAGAGCTGAAAACTACAGTAATTTACATGGAAAATATGTTGGAGGAATTAAACAGCAAACTAGATGAAGTGGAAGAAAAAATCAACAACGTGGAAAACCAATGAGACTCACCCAAAGAGAGCAGCAAAAAAAGAAAAAAAAAAAAGAACTTAAAAAAGTGAAAATAGTTTAAGAGACCTATAGGACAGGATGTGGAATAACATTTGTATTAGAGAGATTCCAGAAGGAGAAGAGGAAGAAAGGAACAGAAACCTTACTTAAGGAAATAATGCCTGAAAACTTCCTTAACCTGGGAAGAGAAAAAGATATCCAGTAATCCCAGAAAATTCCAAATAAGTTGAATGCAATGAGATCCACACCAAGACACATTATAATTAAAATGTCAAAAGTTAAAGAATATTAAATGCAACAAGAGAAAAATAACTTGTTACAAACAAGGGAATTCTTCCCCATAAGACTCTCAGCTGATTTTTCAGCAGAAATTTTGCAGACCAAAAGGGAGTGGAATTATATTATTTGAAGTGCTGAAAGGAAAGAACTTCCAACTAAGAATGTATTCTACCTAACAAAGCTATCATTTAGAATTGAAATAATTTAACAGATGAGCAAGAGATAAAGGAGTTCATCACAAGAAATGATGAAATTTCTTCTTTAAGCTGAAAAAAAAGACACTAATAACAAGAACATATGAAAGAAAAAACATAAGAAACATAAGAAAGTAAAAATCTCTCTGGTGAAAGTGAATATATAGTAATGGTAATGAATTAGCCACTTATAAAGCTAGAGAATAGGACATAATATAGTATAAATAAATAAAGTATGAAGTATAGTATAGTATAAAGTATATAAGTATTAAGTATATAAGTATATAAATATAAAGTATGGTATAGTATAAAGTATATAGTATAAATAAATAAAATAAAGCATAAAGGTTAAAACACAAAGGTAGTAAAAATAACTATAACTATGATAAAGTTAAAGGATACATGGAAGAAAAAGTTGTAAAATATGTCAACATAAAATGTGGGGGGGAGTTTTTAGAATGTGTTCAAATTCAAGTTGTTAACATATATATATGTATAATATATTATAATATAGACTAGTATATATTATATAACAGAAACCATATGGTAACCACAAAGCAAAAACATGTAGTAGATACACAAAAGATGAATGGATAAAAAACCAAATGGGTAAAAATCAATACTCATCTATATGTTACTTACAAAAGAGACTAACTTCAGAGCTATGTACACACACAGACTGAAAATGAAGGGATGAAAAAAGATATCCAATGAAAATGGAAATGAAAATTAAGTTGGGGTAGCTATACTTATATCAGACAAATAGAGTTTAAAACACAGATTAATAAAAGACAAAGAAGGGCATCACACAGTGATAAAGGGGCCAATCTAACAAGATGATATAACATTTGTATTTATGCATCCACCCAACATAGAAGTACCTAAATATGTAAAGCAAACATTAACCAAGCTGAAGGGAAAAATTGACAACAATAGAATACCAGAAGACTTTAATACCCCATTTATATCAATGCATAGATCATCTAGACAGATAATCAATAATGAAATATTAGTCTTAGCTGGCACATCACACCAAATGGGCTTAGTAGATATATACATTCCATTCCATAGCAGCAAAATACACATTCTGCTCAAGTGCACATGGAACATTCTCCAGAAAAGGTCACATGTTAGGCCACAAAACAAGTCTCTATGAACTTGAGAACACTGAAATCATTCAGAAGATACTGAAACATCTTCTTTAACTATAAGGTTATGAAACTAGAAATCAGTTACAGGTAGAAAATTGAAAAATTATAAAGACGTGGGTATTAAACAACAATCTACTAAACAACCAATAGTCAATGAAGAAATCAAAGAGGAAATACAAAAAATACCTTGAGACAGATGAAAATGGAAATACAACAATCCAAATCTATGGGCTACAGTAAAAACAGTTATAAGTAGGAAGGTTATGGCAATACAAGCCTAGCTCAAAAAAACGAGAAAAATCCAAAATATTAACTTTACACCTAAAGAAACTGGAAAAAAGAAGTCCAAAATTAACAAAAGGGAGAAAATAATAAAGATAAGAGTGGAAATAAATTGACTAGAGAATATAATACAAATAGAAAAGATCAGTGAAACTAAGAGCTGGTTATCTAAATGGAAAACAAAATTGACAAACTTTTAACTAGAGTTACCAAGGAAAAAAGAGAGAAGTCTCAAATAAATAAAAGCTGAAATGAAAGAAAAGTTACACCTGATACCATAGACATAGAAGGCACCATAAGAGACTATTATGAAAAATTGTATGCCAACAAACTGGACAACATGGAAGAAATTGATAAATACCTAAATGTACAATCTTCTAAGACTCAATCATGAAGAAGTAGAAAATCTGAATACCAATTACTAGTAAGGAGTTTGAATCAGTCACTGAAAATCTACCAACAAATGAAAGTCCAGTTTCAGATAGCTTAAGTAATGAATTATACCATTGAAATATTTAATACTTATCCTTCTCAAATACTCCAAAAATCCAAAGAGGAGGGAAGACTCCCAAACTCATTTTATAAGGCCAGCATTACCCTGATACCATTACCAGACAAGGTACCATAAAAAAGAAAATTACAGGCCAATATCTCTGATAAACATATGCAGATGTCCTCAACAAAATATTAGCAAACGAACTCAACAGTACATGAAAAGAATCATATATCATGATCAAATGGGTTTTATTCCAAGAATGCAAGGATCGTTCAACCTATGCAAATGAATCAACATGATATACCACATTAAAGAAATGAAGATGAAAATCATATGACCATTTCAATAAACACAGAAAAATACATTTAACCAAATTCAACATCCATTTGTGATAAAATCTCAACAAAGCAAGGATGGAGGGAACACACATCACCATAATAAAGGTCATATATTACAAACCCATAGCAAACATCATATGCAATGGTGAAGAGCTGAAAATTTTTCCTCTAAAATCAGAAACAAGACAAGGATGCCTATTATTGCCACTATTGGAAGTCCTAGCAATAGCAATTAGTTAAGAAAAAGGAACAAAATGCATCCAAGTAAGAAAGGAAGGAGTAAAACTGACACCATTTGTGGGTGACATGATATTATATATAGAAAATGTTTAAAGACCATTAAAAAATTCTTAGAGCTGATAAATGAATTCATTAAAGTTTCAAGGTACAAAATTAGTATATAGAAATAGGTTGCATTTTTATATACGACTATAGGTTGCAGAACAGAAATTAAGAAACCAATCCCATTTACAATTGCATCAAAAAGAATAAAATACCAATGAATAAATTTAACCAAGGAAATGAGAAACCTGTACACTGAATACTATAAGACATTGATAAAAAGAAATTAAAGAATATATAAACAAATGGAAAGATATTTCATGCTCATGGATTGGAAGAATTAATATTGTTAAAATGCCCATACTACCCCCAAAAACTATAGATTCAATGTAATCTTTATCAAAATTCCAATAGCAATTTTCACAAGACTAGAATAAATAATTCTAAAATTTGTATGGAAGCACAAAAGACCCTGAATGGCCAAAGCAATCTTGAGAAAGAAGGTTAAAGCTAGAGGTATCATGTTCCCTAATTTCAAACTGTACTTCAAATCTATGGTAATCAAAGCAGTATGGTATGAGCATAAAAACAGACACATACAACAATGGAACAGAATTGTGAACCTGGAAATTAGCCCATGGATATAGTCATTTAGTTCACAATAAAGAAGACAAGAATATACAATTGAGACAGGACTGTCTTTTCAAAAAATGGTGTTAACACAACTGGAAAAATCCATGAAAAGGAATAAAACTGGACCACTATCTTACACTGTCCACAAAAATTGATTCAAAGTGGATTAAAGACTTGAGTGTAAGACCAGGAACCATAAAACTTATGAGAGAAAACATAAGCAGTAAGCACCTTGGCATTGCTTTTGGTGGGTGTTGTTGTTTTAGATCCAACTTCAAAGGCATTAACAATGAAAGCAAAAATAAACAAATGGGAGTAACCAAACTAAAAAGCTTCAGTACAGTGAAGGAAAGCATCAACAAAATAAAAAGTTAGCTTACCAAATGGAAGAAAGTATTTACAAACTATATATCCCATAAGGAGCTAATATCGAAAATATATAAAAATCATACAACTCAGTAATGATAACAACAACAAATTTAATTAAAAATGGGTAGAGAAACTGAATAGACAGTTTTCCAAAGAAGATATATAGATGGTCACCAGACACATGAAAAGATGTTCAACATTACTAATCATGAGGGAAATACAAATAAGAACCATAATGAGTTATTATCTTACACCTGACAGAATGGCTAGTGTGAGAAAGATAAGAAATAATGTTGGAAAGGTTATAAAGAAAAAGAGACCCTCATGCACTGTTGATGGGAATGTAAACTGATATAGCCACTATAGAAAATAATATGGAGTTTCCTCAAAAAAAATCTTAAAAATAGAACTACCATATGATCTAGCAAATTGCTGTACTTATGGGTATTTATCTAAAGAAAGTGAAAACACTAATTAGAAAAAAAAAAGCACACTTATTGTAACTGCACAATATTTGCAATGACCAAGATATGGGAACAACAAGTGTCCATCACTGGATGAATGGATAAAGAAGATGCAGCATATATACACAATGGAATACTACTCAGTCATAAGAAAAGAAAGAAATCTTCCCAATTGTGACAACATGGATGGACCTTGAGTATCTTATGCTAAGTGAAATAAGACAGAGATAAATACCATATGATTTCAATTAGATATGGAATCTAAAAATAAAACAAAACTCATAGATACAGAGAGTAGATTGGTAGTTATTATAGGAAAGGAAGTTGGTGGGTGGGTGGGTGGGTGGAAAGTATGAAGCAGGTCTCTTGTATGGTGACCGATGGTAACGAGGTTTATTGTGGGCTCACCTTGTAGTGTATACAGATATTGAATTAGTATGTTGCATAACTGAAACTAATATAATGTTATATACCAATTTTACCTCAATAAAAAATAATAAAATAAGGAATATTTATGCTCAAAGTTCAACATCTGTATTCATGTCCTGTATTTTATTCAATATCCTTAAAAATGGAATGCCCGGGGTTCTCAAATAAAAGTGCTATGAGTTCATTGAAATTGCTAAGCATCTCACAAAGCAAAATCTGAAAAGCATTAATATGCTGAGTGTATTCGTTCTTTGACTTTAAGGGATCCAATCTGTATGTAAAGGCTGAATTATTTATTATAATTTTGCTGTATGGAAATAGGAATTTTTTTTTTAATCACTCCCATAAGCTGTTCTTAGTTACATGTTCAGAGCTACAACAAGCCTCTCACTATTAACCCCTCCCTGATGGACAGAAAGGACTTAGATGGTCTTGAACTTACAATAATTTCATTTAGGTGAACATCAAGATTTGAGAAAACAGTTTGAAAAAATGTGTTACTTGAGTAGTTCTCTACAAGATAACTTAGGAAAATGACAAGTTTCTACATGTAAGAAGATAATACTATTTCTATTTCTGAACTGAATGATGGTAAAAATCCAAAGAGACTGAATAAATCTGTATGGTTCTACCTAAACACACTCAAAAAGAAACTGTGGTTTTTGAAGGGAGAAAAGTATAGAAAAAGAATAAAAAATTTGCCACCAGGAGAGCCTGGCTTCCACCATGCCGAACATACCACAGATTAAATTCTTGTTCCTACAAAGTCCACTGTGGAGAGCAGTATCTTTCCAAAGCAACTATTCTCCATACAGAAATTCACTGTTACAGGTTAGTGGTGGTTACACAACGTTGTGGCTCTATCATCTGGAATGTGTTGTTTACCATGTCAGTGTAGCAAAGAAGAGACCACCTCTATTGAGTAGGTCAGTCAGGAAGTGGCTTAAGTCAGTCCCTTCAGCTCACAACACAGACACAGTAACTTGGCCCTGCCCAACCATAAAAAGGGTTGAAAGTTATAATCCCTCTGTGGGGAAAAAGGAAAAGTTTGTCAGGTCTCTCCTGCACTAGATATGTGATCAAGGACATTTCATGCAGTCTCTTAGAGACTGTTTCCTTATCTGTAAAATGTTGATTTCAGAAGTTTCTCCATAAATTTGTTGTATGTTTAAGTTTATTTTATATATGTAAATATCTAGCCTGTGATCTAGTACACAACACAAATTCAAGAAATCATAGTTATCTTCTTCCTATTTTTATGGCCCTTGTCAACTCTATAACAGCGTCTACTGAGCTGTTTCCATTATTTTCTCTCATTTTTCCTCCTTTTTATTTTAAAAATTAAAAAAAACATTTTAGAGTGCTTTTAAGTAGAGCAACATATCATATTTCCCCTGGAAATAGAAAAAATAAAGTTAAAAAAATATTTGGTAAGACATTTGAAACTATTTTTTCAGTGGGCCACTGATCTTATTTCTGGATAACAAATATAAATATTTAATTGTCATTAAATTGCAGAATCAGCTGGAGCCTCTGGTCTTTCTCTTTGATTTAGCTGAGTTTCCTGGGAAAATATCAAGGGACAAGGCAAGTGGCATTAAACATGTGCTTATCCTACCTTCTTGAGGTCTAGTAAATCAACACCAGGGAATCTGATTTCTTGTTATTTCTCTCTAAACAAAGAGCTTAATTCCTTTTTCTTCTGACACTTGGTATGTTCTACTCTCTACTCCAAGATGGTGCAAAGCCTTCTCAAGGATTCCCAAAACAATCCATGAATTTAACAAGAATGATAGATGAAAAGTTGTAATACCTATTAAGCCCTTATCACATACCAAACTACGCTTATAATTTTACAGGAGTCTTTTAACTATCATATAAAAAAGCTATTATTATCACCACTTTAAAGTTAAAGAAAGGAGATGAAAGGAAGTTTAAATCATGTGTTTATGCCATAAAACTCATAAACACAGATAGGAGATTTCATTTTGGATAAAGTCTAAGCTTCTTTCGCCACACTAGAGTTCTCTTGTGGATACAAGGTAATTTAGCCAAGGTCACAAAATTAATACAGGCTAACACAAAACAGAGTTGTGAACTCTGTTTATTTGACATCAGAGCTCTGTCAAAGCAAAAATTATACCGTACAAAGTTAAATAGGGAAGGATGACTTTATTCAAGGTTATCTGAATAGGATGGAGAGACCAGAAGGCAGTCTGAACTCAACTGCACTGAAACAAAAGTGGGAGAGTTTTTAAGAGCTGGAATGTCAGAGGAGCTGGGTATAGAATCATAGACCATTTTTGTTTGCAAATTGTCCTTACCCAAAGGAAAAGTATTTTCATGACAAAAGGTAGTTTTATAACTTGGAGTAATATGCCCAAAAGGTAGTTTTATAACTTGGAGTAATATGCCCAAAGGCCCAAAGAAGTTAGACTCCTACCTCCCAGAAAACGAGATCATGGATTAGGGGTGGGGGGCACTATCTCCCTTGATGATTGCATTTCAAAGGACTTGCTCTAGGATCCTAGAAAGTGGGGTCTAAAAAGTAGGGAGAGATCTCTTAAAAGGATTTGAATCTTAGAGGGGCAGAGAAAGAATTTAGGACACTTTCTCTAAAGTAAATGCCCAAAGAAAAGAGAGGGAAGGGCTCTGTGATTAGTCCACCTGGATTCTCTAAGGGACAAGATGAGACAGAGGTCAGGGACTGAGAGGCAAGAAGAAGACCATTTAAGGTTTCATCAAGCTGTGGGAAATATTAAGGCCTTCTTGGTCACCATTATGCAAAGAATTCTAATACAGCTCTTAATCTGAAATTAAAAAAAAAAAAAAAAAGATGCAGAGTTAGAGTCCCAAAACAAGCCTGACTATTCCAAAAGAAGGTTTTCCCATTTGTGTGAAGTATCTGACTGAACGCCTGGATTTAGCAGCAGTGACCATGTGACCCATGAGTGGGCAGCACACAGAGCAGTAGAATAGGAGTTGAATGTTCAGGCAACACTTACCCTGAAAAATCTTAGTGAAGTAAAGTGCTGGTTAATACCTGGGATGTCTGTTCATATGGAGCCAATTGCACTGCAAAGAAGGAAGAGCAGAATCCAGATCTAAAGTCAAATCAAGCTATAGCAGTGTTATGACCACTTCAAACTTAGGCACCAAAGTACAAGTATTTTATTTTGTTCTTGATGGGATGGGTCAGAAGTTTACATAGGACTTAGCAGGAAATGCATGCCTCTACCGGGAGACATGGAGCCCAAATTGGAAAGACAATAGACTGGACTGAAGGACCAGATTCCAAGATAACTTTTTCATTCCCATGTCTGCTTCTTACAGGCTAGCTAGAAGGCTGCTTTCAGCTGCAGCTGCCAACCAGCATACCTACGCATGGTCTCTTCAATGTGGCAGCCTCAAAGCAGTTGGACATCTTAGGTGATAGTTCAGTGTTCCTGTGTCATTTGGTGAACAGTATGGAAGCTGCATATCTTTTTGTGCTCTATCTCCTGAAGTCATATATAATGACACTTCTGTTAATCTCTATTGATTGACTCAATGAGAAACTCACCCAGAATCAAGGCCTGGAGATATCCTTCCTTGCAAGGGAGGAATGTCTAAGAATTGTGAGCCACCTTTTAATCGACCATAGTTCCTAATAAGATGAAACTGAGGCAGTTTTGAAAGTACAGAAACCCTAAAACTGAAATCAATGCATGGAAGGGGAGACCTTCTTGAAACTGTATTGTGAAGGGTGAAGGTATATTATGAAGGTGCAGATCACATCACCAAATAGAGTCCAAAAGACTTTAGGATGTGATAAGGGACAGGATGCTGTGATGAACACCTTTGAAGACTTCAGACCTTGCTCATGGGCCTTGGGTCTCTCCTTAAATAGCAGTGATATGCTATAGAAAGGTTTCAGAGACAGTGGCTGAAATCTTGACCTGGGGTGAGATATTTATCCTTTCTTTTACCTGATTTTATCGTCTTTTAAAAGAGTATAACAAAATCTCTGCAAAAGTATTGTGTAAGTTTAAGATAATTTTTATGTAGGATTTAACACCGTACTGGAGATATAGTATACTTAAATGTGAATATATGTCTAGACATTTTTGTTTGTGGCAGCTGGCCAAATGGATGTAAGGTTGGAAATAATAGAAGGTAATGTCTTTTGAAGGGAGTGGATGGTGCAAGTTTCCTGGGGAAGGATAAGGAAAATGGAGGAAATTATTTAATAGTTTCCAATTCTTATGGTAAATTACAATTTCCTGGAAAACTTGTTAAAAATTACATATTCATAAGCTTCACTCTGGACTTATTGAATCAGAATCTGGTGGTGTGATGCTCAGAACTCTGTATTTTTAAATTAGTTCTTCAGTTGTTTCTAATATAGCCAGGCTGGCTGGCAGCAGTCTGAGGGTCGCAACCAAATATATTACATTATGCTGTAAAACCTCATCTGGGCTGCAGCCATATATGCATTCCCCCTCCCCCTCAAAACTATCACTGTAATCAATCATTAAACAAAATGTGAGATGATATTTGTCAACCCTGGATATGTGAATGATAAAAGTAATTATCACCCTTCTGATTTTGCTTTTAGTTAACAAGAAAACTAATTTAAAACAACTTTTCTTTATGTTTGATCAGCATCCTGGCAATTTGCCTGCTTAAGATTAATGTTACAAATATGCAAATATAGAAATTAAAAGTCATTCCATAGCATTTGAGCAGTTGAATATCTTAAAGTATGTTTATAAAAATAATTCAAATGTATTTTTAAAACATACTATTGAGTTAAAAGTTGCCATTATAGTTTTTTTTTTTTTCCTGTAAGTGTGCGACAACCCGGTCAATTATTATAACTATTTTTTTACTACATTGGCATGTTTCTAAGGTACTTGAATTATAGAACATATATCTAATTTTGTCTTTTGTTGTAAATCCTCATCAAAACCTGTCTTACAACTTCCAATTCTACCTAAACGATATTAAACATCACCCTTCAGTTCTACAAAATCAACAAAACAGATAAATGAGTGATAATCTGGGAGAAAGAAAATATCAGATTTCTGCAAATGAGTTAAAAGTTTTGGGGCACCTGGGTGGGTCAGTGGGTTAAAGTCTCTGCCTTCGGCTCAGGTCCCCGCATCAGGCTTTCTGCTCAACAAGGAGCTTCCCCCCTCTCTCTGATTGCCTCTCTACCTACTTGTGATCTCTGTCTGTCAAATAAATACACAAAATCTTTAAAAATAAAATTAAAAAAGGCAGTTTTTAGCTTTTCTAGTAAGTAGTAAAGACCTCCTTCAGCAACTCCCACTCTCTAGTCTAAATGACAGTAGCAGATTCGTAAAAGTTTATCTGCACTGGAATTATTATCAACTCTAATTTCATTTCAACAGGAAATCAATGAGCTGCCACCTGAGTTAACTTCCAAAAACTAGGGACAGCTGAGGCCCTTGCTCTTTGTCACTCCAATATTTTTTTTTTCCTCTGAAGAAGGATTTATGACTAGTTCCTTCAAAATATTTAGGGAATTGGTTCTTAAAATTTTAGGGTCTGACAATTTATCTATTTAAAAAGAATGAAAAATAACACTGCACTCTCCATCCCAGCCCAACCATTCCACCTCCAACTGGGCTTTCAAAGTTTCTATAACAGAAGATATGACCCACTACTTTGGAAGACTGTCAAAGGTGCATTTTCCTCTCAACTGTGATAATACAGAAAACTTACCAGTAGAGAAAAAGAACTGAACAACCTCATGAAATTTAAATCCAAATCAGAGACACATAGCTATCTGTTCACATAATAGACTTTAGAGTACTTTCTGTATATATGTTTTGCCATATCAATGCTGAGAAAATTGGCTGGGAATGGGGATTACCTTCAATACTTTGAAAAGGGAAATAAGCAAGATTTTCCCATAAATCTAAAAAGTAAAAAAAAAAAAGTTAGACATTCCTTTGTGCAAATATGTGCACATACTAAACTAAATGTTTTTTGTTGGCTTTCACGAAACTATAGAGTCCATTTTTTAAAATAACAGTGTATTGAGTCATTTGGGCTTATAGTCACTCGTATTTAAGAGTAGCAGGAAATATCCAAAATTTCTAATTCACAGCACTCACCACATTCTTTTTAAACAGTAGTGTAGAATTTTGGATCACAACATCTTGGACAGAGAAATATGCCATCACACATCAAGTGGAAAGAGGACCACACCTTAACTGGAAAAGCTATCTTGCTGGTTGGCAATTATTCTATTAAATCTATTTGTTCGTTTATGTAAACTGGTAGATACATATAGCAGCAGACATGGCTTAGAAATATGACCTGTATCTTCTTTCACAGAGAAACAAAACAAAAATTACCTCACTTCTGGAGTATCTCTCAGTCTAGCCTATATCTTTAACTGTTTAATGATTTTCCTTTTCTAACATCAGATCCATTTTTATCAAATGGAATCTTACACAGAGCTCTATAAAGCAGATCCAAAGAATGTTTTGTTGGTATAAATTATTTCATATTCATTTCAATTTTGGTTTCCAATTTATTTCTCAATTTTTTGTTTTTTTTTGGCACACTGTTGAGAAATCCTTGATTCTCTCAGAAAAATAGTTGCAAATGGTTTTCAAACAGTTCTATGTTCTACCTTGCTACAGTTTCCAATTAAATTGTGGAAGCCTGACAAAGAAGCAGTGTTTTTTTTTTCCCCCAAATTAAACCATTATCTTACCAATTTGTAACTAAGTACTTATTTTCTTTAATTGAATCTGATAATGTTCTTTTGATGATGGAAATGTTCATTGTTTGAGAAAAAAAATTTACAAATGTGTCTTTTAACTTAGGAATCTTTTAAAAATGTCATCGATGTGAAACCTTGGATTCATCTATCAAATAATCATGAAATATTTCAAAATAGTCATATTTATTTCTCCCTGCATGCTGAACTCAAATGTTATGCTTCAATTGTAATGTTGACAGTCTACACTTAAAAGCAGGTAACTCTGAATGTGAACTGGGCTTGTGAAAATTAATAAAGGAAGACTTACTGAAATGGAGTAGGGAGGATAGAAGTGGAAGCTAGCAGGGAGATCCCTACTCTTGTCAATTTATAGGAAGAATTGCCTATTACCCCAACAGAAGAATCCTCAACAGGGAAAAAAATAAAAAAATCATCAATTGCATTCCCCACAGGGACCTCCTGTGCAACTCAGCCAATGAGAAACCATCATCACCCAGACATGCTTTTCTCCAATGAACTTTCTTTCAAAACAAGCCCTTCCAACTTCTTCCTTTAACAGACTTATTTAGATTATTAGGAACAAAATATGCAATCTATTTCAACAATGTCTGGAGTTTAACATTTAAAATGTCATTTAAAATTCTTAGACTATAAACTTTCATAGAGACATACAACAGATTCCAGTATAAAGTGTAAAAAAGGAAAAAAAAATACTTTAGGATTACAAATAACTCTAAACAAAATACAATTAAAATCATCTGCCTTAACATTTAAATAAAAATAGAGTAAGTACTGATATTATATGACAAAATTTTATAGGAAGTTTTCTTAACCAATGTTATTTTTCTATGAAACATGGAGTAATAGCTTACACAAAATAGTTTCATAGATCTTTTTTCTTTTTTTTTTAAGATTTTATTTATTTATTTGACAGACAGAGATCACAGGTAGGCAGAGAGGCAGGTAGAGAGAGAGAGAGGGAAGCAGGCTTCCTGCTGAGCAGAGAGCCTGATGTGGGGCTGGATCCCAGGACCCTGGGATCATGATCTGAGCCGAAAGCAGAGGCTTTAACCCACTGAGCCACCCAAGCGCCCATAGACCTTTTTTCTTACACTGTTTTCAAATTCTCAATATATAGATATCACCCCATTTTTGACAACTTTCTTTGAATATTGGAAAAATGAAAACAATTAAAATGGTTGTTTTCTCTTAAAAATCATTTTTTCAATTTTTTAAAAAAAATAAGAACCTGAAAAATGAAAAGAATAGCAATATCTGAAGTTTCTTCCAGGTGAAGTGTGAAGATTTCAAATATTCTCTACCTTCAAATTAATGTATTAAATACATTGGATTCATATCTCTGGGTTCTTTTCTATATTTTTATTAGGAAATTGTGCTAATTGTATATTCACAGATTTTTTTCTCTTTTAAGATATTTATTGCAATATAAATAGCTCTGATTTAATAAGTTAGTCTCTGAGTTTGTGCTTCTTTCTCAATTTAGGTAGCAGCTTGTTTTAAACAATATTATAAGTACACTTTTGAAATCAGACTTTAATTTTGTTTGCCTAAAATATTTGATAATATTGAAGTTATGCTGAAAGAGCTGAGAGTGTTCTTTCAAAGTATAAATAACTGTGTTTCAAAATGACTTGAAATTTTAGGCCTCGTTTAGAATTTCATTTCATAAAACACATTAAAGATCTAAGTAAGTTTTATCATCATAAAAGTTAAATCCCAATTAAAAATAACTTGCACCATATATTCTAGACTTCATGTAATCTATGTGTAAGTTTTAGGGTATTGTTTTATTTCATTTACTTTTATCAGGGTGATTGGCATTAAGGAACTGGTTGGTATGAGCGTTTGACATTTCACATTGAGCCTCATAAAATCTCATCATATAAATGCTTTTTTTGTTTGTTTGTTTGATTTTCTGCTTTCAGTTAAAGAACTATTCCTAATTTTAAAAGTGACTTCTATCTCACCAGAAATGAGCATATACTTTGTGAGTCTGTGTGGATGTATGTGGATGCATAAGATAAGAAACACTACAAAATTTAAAGTGCTGAGTTCTTTGTATATTGTTGCCTCCAACAACCTGCATCTTACCTGTTCTTGCTATTATAAAACAATTTTTCCATGCTGAGAACTTACTCCCGTAGGAACAACCAAATCTTTGGGGGTACATAGTAAGATGTGAATGAAAATCTGCAGCATGGGGGCACCTGGATGACTCCCTCAGTTAAATGTCTGCCTTCAGCCCAAATAATAATCCCAGGATCCTGGGATAGAGCCCTGCCTTGGACTCCCCACTCATTGGGGAACCTGTTTCTCGCCTCCCACTACCCTATTTGTGTTCTCTCTCTCTCTCTCTGTGTCAAATAAATTAATAAAATCTTTAGAAAAAAAAAGTAAAGAAAATATGCAGAATGGATACAATTTGTAAATAGAGAATCTGGATTGGTTCTTCAGGTAAAGAAAATAGCCCATGGGAGCGTTTAGAGGTAGAATTCAGCATGTTGTTTAGGTCCGAGGTGTCGGAGGGTAAAGGTACAATGGAGGAGACCAAACCTGCTTTTAACAGAACATTTGAGTAGGTGTTAATTATGCAGAGTTAAAGTGGACCTAGTTCACTGAGAAGTCGGAATGTCTGTCTGTCTTGAGAGATTCGAATTTTAATTTTCAATAAGAATATTGGCAGTTGAGAGCCCTTACTTGATTTGTGGCACAAAATTGATAAGAATCAAATAATTACTTCAAAATATTAGTTAGAGAAGGTAATACATTTTACATTTACCAGATGTTCTCCAAGACTTACCATTTCTTAAATTTCAGGCTATTTTCATGTGACATTTGGTTGCCCTTCAGGTTTGAGGACATTATCTTTTGTGTGGACAACAACAAAAAACACTGCATGATACAGGCAATGTGACATATGCACTGATTTCATCAACCTGAGCAAATAAACTGTGTTCATGAGCCGTGTGATCAACAAAAACACTAGGAAACAGTTGTCTCCAGTGTCCAGATTTCAGTTCCTACTTCTACCTGACAGGTTCAAAACCAACCTTCTTCCTCCCTACCTGAAAGGAATTCCATTAAAGCTTTGAGTCAGAAGGAAAGGATGAGCTATCAACATACCACAATTTTTGACAGCTTTTCCATTTGGATATGCATTTCAATCAATTTTAAATCAGAGAGACAATAAAGCAAACCTCTTTCAGATTTCAATTTGCCTCTGCAGTGATGGGTGCCCTGTCTGATATTTACAGTTCACAGTCTCATAATAATGGATGATTTTGGCACCTTGCTTTTCTCTCTATATTTTTCTAACGCTTTCAGCAATTTCATTAGGGTTGTTTTTTAAAATGACAATTAGAATAAAATGAAAAGCTCAAGAAGCCATTTGAAGCATAACAAGAAAGGAAATGTAATCTAACTTTGAAAAAAATATATATTTTTATTTTGCTTCTTTCTGACATCTTCATTTATTTTCTACATGAAATATTCCAGGTAGCTTTTGGGGGGGGCCTTTTAAGTTTTTTCATAACCAATCTATATAGGAGACATTCTCCAGCACACTTCCCATGATTCATTGTTCCCCCTCAGCCTGCACAAAATGATCCTCCACAAATAAATCTACCTTGTCAGTTTGCTCAAGATGGCCTTTACCTGGATCTCTCTACTTCACCATCCTAATTCCACTGTCATACTATAAAATTAATTCAAAGTGTGTCTGTGCTCTATTGTCATTAAAAAAATAGGTCAACATTGACAAGGACTTTCTTATAATGCCACTTTCAGTAAAAAATTTTTGTTAAAAGAGGATGGCTTTAGTAAGGTGTAGCAAGTTTGATTTTTTTTTTTTTGCAAGTGAAGAATAATTTATGTTAAAAGTAACATACATACATTTAATTGACCTAGTAAGCTGATGGGCTTATCATCTCTCAAAATTCTCCTGTGAATTTGGTGACATCATGGTGACCAAAAATGGAAAGAAGTATATGAATGACTATTAATCAGTAGTTAATATATCTCATTTTAGTACATAAATCACAACCATATATTGGGGAAAATTATAAGGCAGATAAGCTTTTTAATCTAATTAGAACTACTTTGTAGGGATCAGGTCACACTTAGAATCTGTGTGCCATTTTGGGTGTTGATTTTAATAAGTCATTTTCTAATTACAAATGACAAAACATCTCCAAATACAGTTTAGGAAAACAAATCCATTCACTCTTATAAAAGATGAGCCCCAGGGTATAGCTCTATTTAGGAGGTCAGCAAAGAATATTTTTCTCTCCAGTCTCATCTCCATTAATTTCTGTTGATCCTCATTCTCTACAGTTTCTCTTCATGCGGTTGCAATTTGGAGTAGCTTACTCATATCCTTCCAGTTTACCATTTCTTTCAGAAAATAGATTCTCGTCCTAAAGTTGATTTAATTAATCACAGGGTTAATTATGTCAAATCTGACTGGCTCTGCTTGGATGGATTATAATAGAAATCGAAAGGAACCCTCTTTGAGGCAGTTTGAGGCTGCATGATTGACAGCTTCATACTTTCCTTCCTAAAGAACTTTTCTTTCCAGAGCCTGAAGAAGAGAAGAAAAACCAGAGCTTCCACAGTTTGCAGAATCTTATAAACAAGCAGTCCTTATATGCATTTTTGGTAAGGTGATGGGAATAATAAGGCTACATACAGAAATAACCCAGGGAAGAAAAATTTTTGGAAGTAATATGATATTTTCCTTCATTTAGGTAATTATTTAATAAATACTTACAATCTTTTATTATATAACAATGTAACAGACTCTAGGCTATGTGCAAAGAATACAATGCCACAGAGAGGGGAAAGAATAGTCATTATCCTTCTGAAGAACCAAACAAAGGAAGAAATGTAACAATTACTCTGAAGAGCCCATGTGATAGAATTTGAAAGCAGTGCATGGAAGATATAGAAAATCCCTATTAAATTTCTGAACATATATGGGAATATAACCTTAGTAGGAACAGATGTTCTCCCCAGTCATAAAATTCTTGGTATTTTGTGGTCCTTCTCCAAAACCTATGACCTCCTTAGGATTCCATTTTGTGACTTTTCCCTGAAAATCATTAATTTTTGCCAACAACCTTATATGAATACTTCTTTTTTTTCCCTAGTGATCTCATACTATCTCCAAGTTTAAAACTTACCTAATTGTTGACATGAATTCCCTTTTTTACAATTACTTATGAGTATCTCCATTCAGATACTATTACCTGAAAGCCAATGTGTTCAGAATTAAACTCTTTTCTTTCTTACTTCTTGCCCTAAAATTCTTCATGCATCAATGGCATCATGTTAACCCCAATTAAAAACACTACTTTCATTTTTGAGTACTTATTTTTCCCGAATTTGCTATTATTTCTCTGTAAGTCAAGCGGAACCACTGATTTTTTGCAGTCATGATTCATAGGAATATATGAATCAGAACCAAGGGAAATCCTCCTAAATGGTTACTTTTATGTACCAGATATGACTATTAAAGACATTATTTTTAATTTAAGTGACAGAATTTTATAAACATAGTTTATAGTTATTTAAAACAAATGCTTATTTTTCTAATAGCATAGCTCATGGGAGGAGGCTTTGAATTAACATCAATGGATGATATGATCCCAAATTTAAAGGAATTAATAACACATCATCATTCTTAAAAAAAAAAAATTCTTGGGTCTTAGAGATATCTTTCAGATGAATTGAAGATAACTGGTCAAATCTCTGGGTCAAATCATTGCAGAACTTTGTAACATATCAATTGGCTTATTTTTTTAATTCATTTATTTGACAGACAGAGACCACAAATAAGCAGAGAGGCAGGCAGAGAGAGAGAGAGGAGGAAGCAGGCTCCCCGCCGAGCAGAGAGCCCCATGCGGGGCTCTATCCCAGGACCCCGGGATCATGACCCGAGCTGAAGGCAGAGGCTTTAACCCACTGAGCCACCCAGGTGCCCCCCAATTGGCTTATTTTAATGTGGGGTATTCCTGAAACTTTTCATCTTTATTAATGCTTCTTGGCACATGTTTCAAAATTTCTGGGCCGCTGTTCTTGAACTGTTAGCACAACTTAAATGATGTGCATTTATATTGTGATTTGTTCACCTTGCAGAGTGTCTTCCTTTGAAGAGCTTTATTTCCAGTAGCTTCAGCAATGACCTTCATTTTCTCAAATATTAACTCTAAATTTTCTTAGTTATTAAAATAGTTCTGATTTAGTACATTAAGTTTCTACTCAGCATTCTTTTGCTTTATTTTTTATGAGATAAGCCTTATGTACATGCAAGTTACAAATAACTTATCTTTTTATTAAATCATATATAACACTTTTTCTGAAATCAAATTTAAATCTAAGGTCTTTCAACCTTGGTGCTTCACAGAGTTGCTGAGAAATTATTGTAATATCAATACAATATAGATATGATGATGATGATGATTACTAATCCTCACTGAGTGTTTCATAGGTGCTGGGCTCTATGCTTTACATGAATTAAACAATTTATTCCTAACAAGGACCCTAGGAAATAGATTATTGCCTTATTATTCAGATGAGGAAACTGATTAAAAATGGTATTAACTAACCTGTTCAATGTCACAAAACTGGTAAGTAGAAGTGGGATTTGAACCCAGGAAGTTCACCTTCAGATAATCCAGGCTCCATTATTGAGTGGTCATATACCAAGCACTTATACATTACCTTAAATATTGAGAAACCATACAAAGTTTAAGTAGCAAAGCATAGGATCTTAAGGAGATACAGAAATTATGAAGAGGAGATAGGATTCAGATTCAGCTATATTTGAATCTTAAGTCTGGGGTCTTAATTACTATATATTATATTTTAACTAAATACAGAAATAACACTATAGGTAATTTGGGAAAATATAAGAATCATGATTGATGAAGGGTTAATAAGTAATAGTATGGAAGTTACTAAATTCCTTTATCTATAATATTTTCCCAAAATAGAAATGACAACAGGGACTTTTATTGTTTTGATCAGTATTATCTTAGCATAATACAGTTTAAGTTTTTTTTTTTTTTTTTTAAGATTTTATTTGCTTGTCAGAGAGAGAAAGAGAGCAAGATAGCGAGCACAAGCAGGGAGAACAGCAGGCAGAGGCAAAAACGGGCTCCTTGCTGAGCAAGAAGCCCAAATATGGGACTCAATCCCAGGACCCTGAGATCATGACCTGAGCCAAAGGCAGATGCTTAACTGACTGAGCCAACCAGGTATCCCAACAGTTTTAGCTTTCTGAGTCTACTATTAGTTTTTTCATTTACTTCCAGTGATGTGGGAAATGAAAAGCCTCCAACTCATAACAAATGCTATGGTAATGAGAATCTGGTAAAAATGGACCAATGGGACAAAATTCCATTTGCCCATCTTCTTTCTAGACATCTCTAGTAAGGGCCATCTTTCCTAAGTCCCTAATTGTCATAAAATGTGTTTCGTGTTAAGAAAGACAAAACACTTCATGATTAGGGACTAATCGCATTATTATTCTGTGCCTAGATAATATCTCTTAACAGTGTGTGACTTAAATATATATAAAGGCCACCCAAAGACATCAAGTCCTGAACCCTGGAACTTGTAAATGTTGCCTCATTTGAATAAAGGGTCTTTGCAAATGTGTGTTAAGGATCTTGATATGAGGAAATTACCTGGATTATTTGGAAGAAAAAAAATGTGAAGATGTAGGCATATTTTAGAGTGATGTGGCCTCAAGCCAAGGAATGCTGGAAACCACAAAAGCAGGAAGAGGCAGGAACAAGATCTGCCCGACAGCCTCTGTAGGACTGTGGTCCTACCAATTCCTTGATTTTGCACTTCTAGCCTTCAGAATTGTGAAAGAACACATTTATGTTATTTTAAGCCACTGGGTTTATTGTAGCTTGCTATAGCAGCTCAGAAAAGAAATACAATGTTTAGATATCACTTTAATGTTTAAAAGGAATAGTGGAAGCAAGAGCAGAGGACAGGAAAAATGGCTAGTAAAATACATGTTCAAATGGACGCTGTGTACCTATTTTGGCTTAGAACCCAAATAAGGTTCTAACAATAATACTACTAATGTGAAAACTCCTGATGTATTTTAATGTAAAGTGCTATCATCTCCACAGTGCTTGCAAAGGAAGATCAAAACCTAAGAGAAGCAAGAGAAAATGGAGTCCGATGACACTGTGACACTGAATCAGGCCAAAATTTCATTAAGGGTATGGTAGAAGAACTAGGGTGTATAAATGTAAGGCATAGAACAGGTATGGATGAGCAGTGGGGAAAAATAAAGGGTTTATTTTTTTCTGATAATACCTAGCATTTATCAATTGTTTCATGTAATTGTTTAAGTGATGGCAAGAGGGAAAGATTATCCATCATCTAGCTATCAGTGCTCCATGCAATGGCTAGTCCCAATTGAAGGGGATACCCCAAGGAAAGGGTTAGAATGCAATGAAATTTTATATGAGGACTTCCTGCTATCCTTTTATCTTCTGATGCAGACAAGAGATGTCTGGATTTATTCTGCAGCAGAGGAGAAGGGCACTGGCTTTTGAGAACCCAAATTAATTTTCTTTCTACCCTTTTTTTCCATTCATTCCTTAGGCTCAGAGTAAGCAGTACCTATAAGGTAGTCACTTTAAAGTTTAGTATCTCTCTCTCTTTCTCTCTCTCTCTCTCTTTTTCTCTCTGTCTCTCTCACCTATTTGCCTATCATCTATCTATCTCTATCATTGTGTTTCTGTTTTCCTCTTTCTCTTCTCCACCACTTTCTTCTTGACAAAGTACAGAGGAAAAAAAATGTTTGCAATTAACCAAGATGGCTTTAAAAATTCCTCAACTTGACTAAACTTTAGGTCAGCTTCTTCCTGACTTTGTGGCCCCTGGTCTTTCATTTCCCAGAGTAATTTTTTTAGAAAATTTCTAATTGTAAATTCTTTCTCTATACCTTTGAGATGCAAATTTTTTAAAAGTCCTCATTTTTACAACCCAGGAATGTCTTTCTCTAAGACACCGTGTCTCTAAGACATTATCTAAGACCAATGCAAGTCATCATTTGAAATGTAGTCACCAAGGCAGACAAAGCCTCTGCTATTCCCTGTGGGGAAATAGGAGCCTAACTGGGCTAGGTGCCTCATTCCAAGTTGTGTAACTACTTCCTGCTGTAAGGTAGAGTATTACGTTATAAAACAAGTAGGAATGACTCAGTCATCTTTCAAAGTGAAAAAAATGACAAATATGTGCATCTACGATTCATGTTACTAATTGTAAGAATTTTTCAGGTTTTGTGGAGGTGCCATTTGCATTTACTTACCTCTGGCCTTATTTAGTCTCATTCTTCCAAAAAAAAAATGCTTTTAAGAAAATTATAGAATAAGAGAAGTCTAGTCATATAAAGGACATGAGGTCAGATAACATGGTCTCATTGTCTTCCTGGATGGAAACACTGAGCTTCGCAATGTATAGGTGACTTGTCCAAGCTCACGTGCCTAATGGAGTCATATAATCTTTTGAGTGGGTTCTGTCCCATTTTCAATTCTGCCTCTGAATCCATTGCTTTTGATTCAATTTCCTTCTGTATGTAAGTTTACCAATTCATTACTTCATGACTTTTAAATTTTCTTTTGGTTGTCCCTAATATATTTAAATTGTTTTGACATTTATGCAGCAATTGACAACTGAGTGCATTTGTGAATCACCATTTTTCACACTGCCCTGCACTATTGAAGAGTATAGTGTCTAGTGATTAAACAACTGCCATGTTTCAGCTCAGAGGCAGCTAAACTTCTATGAAGACTAAGATGATCCCTGTTTATGTGACTTGTAATCAATTTGCAACTTGGGTTGTGTACAACGAGATATTTTCATGAAAGCCCCAGATAAGGCACTGCTGTGCCTGGAGGCTGGGATTTGCAGGCAGTCCTCCCAAGGTTTTGCCTGCAGGAAATACAAATGAGGGTATTTCCCTTCAACAGCAGAAATTAAACTGCAGGAAATCTTGTTGATGCAGTTATATTTTAAGACAACAGCTCTCAAAATGTCAGTCATGATTAATCATGATTATTATGATTGTCATTTTCAATCTATGGTTCTTGTTCCACTACCCTGAAAAAATAATTCTAAAAAAAGACAGGATAGATATATTTAATTTTGAAAAAGTATGATTAATGCCCTCAGGCCTTCAAATGGAATAAGACTAAATGCTACATCTTATCTTCATATTTGATAAATTATAATTTGGATAGAATCACACAAAATCTCTTAACCTCAGTTTTCTCATCTGTAAAATGGAGATAATAAAAAAGTTCCATCTAAATCATGTGATTTGTGGCCACCATGTAAGAGAGTATAGCTGAGAAAATATATGCTAAAAATAATACGAGTATTAGTATTAGTAGCACTTTGAGTCTCTGAAATGGCCAGATTATTCATCCACATGAAATGATGCTTGACATCACTAATCATCCACATGAAAAGATGCTTGACATCACTAATCATCAAGGGAACATAAATCAAAACCATAAATAAAGGTCACCTCATACCTGTCAGAATAACTAAAATCAAAAAGACCAGAAACAATAAGTGTTGACTAGGATGTAGGGGGAAAAAAAAAGAAAAAAACAAAAAAAAAGAAAAAAAAATAAACTCTCAACTACTGTTGGTCAAAATGTAAATTGGTACAGCCATCATGGGAAACAGTATGGATTTTCCCAGAAAAAAAACAAAAATAGAAATATCATTACACTACTTAGTATTTGCCCAAAGAGAACGAAAACTCTAATTCAAAAAGATATGTACCCCTCAGTTAACTGTGGCATTATTTACATAGCAAAGATAGGGAAGGAAACTGAGTGTCCATCAATAGATGAATGGATAAAGAAGTTATGGTGTGTGTGTGTGTGTGTGCATGCATGTATGTGTGTGTGTGTGTAAAATGGAAGCTACAATGAAATATTATGCAGTCATGAAAAAGATGAGATCATGCCATTTAAAACAACATGGATAGACCTAGAAAATTTTATGCTAAGTGAAATAAGTCAGTCTGACAAAGAAAAATACCAAATGAACAAATGAATACACAAAAAGCAGAATCAGACCTTTAAATACAGAGAACAGACTGATGGTTGCCAGAGTTATGGGGTGTGGGGATGTGCAAAGTAAGGGAAGGGGAGGAGGAGATACAGGCCTCCAGTAATGGAATGAATAAATCATGGGAAAAAATGGTACAGCATAGGGTTTATAGTCAATAATATTGTAATAACATTGTCTGGTAAGAGTTAATAGCTACACTTGTGGTGAGCGTAGCATAACATATAGTTATGTTGAATCACTATATTATATATCTGTAACTAATGTAACATTGTGTGTCGACTGTACTCAAATAAAAATTAAAAAATAATTATTCATCCTTTAAGCAGAGAAGTATTGACATCAACATTAAAATGTATAGACTATAATGATTATTCAGGTCTGAAAATATTGTTTATATTGGCATTCAGATTTTGTTCTTATTTTCTCTGGAGTTTAAGATCTACTTTTATATGGGTTGGGTAATTCAATCTCTGTAAGGGAATATCTGTTAGATCTGTTGCTGAAGCATGCTCATTGACCCGTTAAACAGTAATTATTTCTCTAGATACATTAACGTTTGTGCATGTGTTGTGTGTCTTAAAATGGGAATGTTACCATATCATGAAGTAATTTTAAAGTCCTCTAGATTTGAAAAGGCTTAGCAGTTCATTTAGTTTACCTTTCCAAGCAGTGTAGGAAATTCAGCACTTACTTACAACAGGTACTGATCATTTACTACATACCATGCATTACTTGAACGACGTAGATCATTGTTTCTACCAATTTTTTAAATGACCAAATGTTTTATTTTCATAGTAGCACTGTCGCTACTGTTCATTTGCAATTCTTATAATAAGCAAAATCAGAGGAAGCATTTATTTCAGAAGCCCAGTATATACCCCAGTACATGTTTTATATAATGGTTGGATGAATGCACTATGAGTCCAATAACAACTTAAACAAAATGAAAGAAAGAAGGAAAGAAATACACATTTGGATTTTTTTTTTTTTAAGATTATATTTATTTATTTATTTGTCAGAGAGAGAGAGTGAGAGATCACAAGTAGGCAGAGAGGCAGGCAGAGGCAGAGAGAGAAGCAGGCTACCTGCTGAGCAGGGAGCCCGATGTGGGACTCGATCCCAGAACCCTGGGATCATGACCTGAGCCGGAGGCAGCAGCTTAACAGACTGAGCCACCCAGGTGTCCCACACTTTTGGATTTAAGTGAAAATGTATGTTTGGAGTCATCCTGTAAATCTGAATGAGTCAGAGCTAGAAAACTATAATTAACATATTTTTCTCTTGTTAACAACAGAAAGGTAAAACTCAACATTTTATTTTCTGATGACAAAGGCACCTTTTCCAGGCAGTTATGTTTCGCCTAACATTCTCTCTGCCCCATCTCATCACCTGTGCTGTTTCCGATGTCACCGTAGTGGCTCTCCAAGGACCATAATTGGCTTAGCTGCAGGAGAGCTGTGAGGGTCTCTCAGAACCAGACAGCATAGTAAGTTGTTTATTGCCCTACTGGGTGGTGATTGTTAGGAAAGAATTAAAAGAGCAAAAAGGAAATGACTAAACTAATTTTCAGTATCTATCTTATCTGGATTGAAAAATGAACTCTTTTCTTTCCCACACTGTAGAAGCCATATTATGGGATGGATTTCAGGACTCTGTAATCAGTGTGTGTGGGTGGCCCTAATGAGGTTCTGCTGTGGCAGAAGCAGGGCATGAGTTTGTTTCATCCCATTAGAACCTGAAAGGTTTATCTTCTCTGCTAAGGCCTAACAGAGTGAGGGTTTCTTTCCCGGGTTTGACTGAGAACTTGACTCAGGCTGGTAAATTGCTTCCTGTAGCTATTGGTATGGCCTTCTTAGATTTTCCTTCATCTTAGACTTTATTAGCCTTATCCACTAAACAGCCACATGTTTTATGAGGGAAGAGACATGGGGACCTGGCTCACCATTATATCCCTAGGATCTAACACAGTGCTGAGCCCTAAAGGAAAGCACAATATTTGAATGAATGAGCAGATTAATTTAGTATCCAGTCTGATCAATTGGATGTTAATGGAAGGGAGGAAATAAGGACACTCCCATCTTTAGGCCATATTGAACTTAAGGAAAAACACATTAGCTGTGTAAATATGGAAGTCTTAAATTAGATGACCTAGTAAGTTATGTTCTACAACAGAATGTTTTTATTTATTTATTTATTTTGATTCGGCAAGCTTTTTTTTTTTTAATTTCTTTTCAGTGTTCCAGAATTCATTGTTTATGCACCACCCCCAGTGCTCCATGTAATGCGTGCCCTCCATAATACCCACCACCAGGTTCACCCAACCTCCCATCCCTTCCCCTCCAAAACCCTCAGTTTGTTTCTCAGAGTCCACAGTCTCTCATGGTTCATCTCCCCCTTCAAATTCCCCCAACTCACTTCTCCTCTCCATCTCCTTATGCTCCACAAATAAGTGAAACCATACAATAATTGACTCTCTCTGCTTGACTTATTTCACTCAGCATAATCTCTTCCAGTCCCGTCCATGTTGATACAAAAGTTGGGTATTCATCCTTTCTGATGGAGGCATAATACTCCATAGTGTATATGAACCAAATCTTCCTTATCTATTTGTCCGTTGAAAGGCATCTTGGTTCTTTCCACAGTTTGGCAACTGTGGCCATTGCTGCTATGAACATTGGGGTACAGATGAACCTTCTTTTCACTACGTCTGTATCTTTGGGGTAAATACCCAGTACTGCAATTGCGAGGTCATAAGGTATCTCTATATTTAATTTCTTAAGGAATTTCCACACTGTTCTCCAAAGTGGCTGGACCAACTTGCATTCCCACCAACAGTGTAAGAGGGTCCCTGTTTCTCCACATCCTCTCCAACATATGTTATTTACTGAACAGAATGCTTTTAAGAATGAAAGAGGTCGCTGTCTGGATAAGACTAGCACTAGAGGCATAAAGCATGGCGATTCTGGGTAAATTAAGAATTAGGGGTACTCTCGATATCAAAGAATTCATTTGTGTTCAAAGCAAGGGGTAGAAGCAGTACATTTTTATTGAGTACCTACCCTATACAAGGTTGTATTAAGTACTGTTGTATATAACTTTTAAATTCCATTAAAATAAAAAGTGCCAAACTAAGATCTTTCCTCATTAACAAACTGTGAACCTCAGATTACACAATGAAGGTTTGTCCTCTGCAAGGAAAAAAAATAAATGAAAAGGTTAACTAGATGGTAAGTGAGAGGATTAGTTGTAGACAAGCTAAAGTTCTGATTCCCCAGAGGCTTAGGTCAATATGATCATTCCAGGAGGACTACAGCATAATTTTGGGCTCAAACTTTTGACTTAAGGTAAACAAAATCATTATAACCTTAAAATTATTTTTTAAAATATTTTATCTATTTTAGAGAGAGAGAGTGAACATGAGGGAAAGAAGTAGAACAAGAGGGAGAAGGTCTTAAGCAGACTCTACACTGAGCATGGAGCCCCACATGAAGCTCCTTACAGGGCTTGATATAAGGCTATATATGGGACTCCATCCCATGACCCTGAGATTACAACCTGAGCTGAAACAAGGAGTTGGATGCTTAGATGACTGTGCCACCCAGGTTCTCCTGTAACCCTTCTAACATCCAGCTATGTTCATCTTTTAAGTTTCATTCTTTTGAAAACAAACTTTGAAATGAAACACAAGAACAATTTCTTGTTCTATAATTCATGAGTATGCATTTCCCCATTGTTGAAATTATACTACTTTCTTGATTGTTGAGTATAATATGGATCTTTGTATACAGTTCTTACTGAAGCCTTCATGGTTGAGAAAAAAGAACCAATGAACACATTTAAAACATTTTTAAAATGCTACATGCACAATCCTGAAGGCAGACATGTGTGACATTTGTAGATAAGGCTCTAGGACCACTTTGCTGGGTCCCTGCAGGAAGGGGTAACATAAAATTCAACCTTGCATGTTCTCGCTTTTCTTCAGTTTGGATTAGTCTTTGTGTTTCCAGAGCTAAGAGGATGTTCCTTCTGGTTTCTCATAGACAGTACTGGTTTATGTCTGTTGTCCTGGTTTGATTTTCAACCGTGTCAGTTTTTAGAAGATGAATTAAATGGTCACCCTATCAGAACCTGGCAAATAGTGGATAGACAATAAATGACTACTGGGTGAACTAATAAATACATGTCAAAAAGAGACTCTGTTCTATGTTGATAATCTTCAATAGTGTCCTTTTATTACTGAGGTTAGAAAGTTTCCACACTGTTGGGTTGGTTCTGTATTCTACAAACCAGAAACCTCTGAATAGCTCATTCTCTGTAAGACTGAAACTAGTTTTCTATTAAATTAGGATGACTCCCAATCAGTAAGAAGTATCCTTCATAACAATGCAATGATAACTATACAAATAAAGACATTTATACCAATTTTTCATAGTTTGGTCAAATGAAGAATATAAGTTCCCAAACTGATGAGTAAGAAGGCAGTGATAAAGATTATTGTGGGTGTTAGAAAAAGAATTGGAGAATATGCATTTGTCTGACTTCTAGACTGCCTGCGGCTCTTTGACCATAAGAAGAAAAAAAATATTTTTATCTACTTGGCAGGCTTATGTCTCTAGAAGCTATAGATGCTAAGATTGATGACAATGATCTCTTCTGATCTTCCAGTTCCTCTTATCTAGAAATTTATCTATCTTTTAGCTTTCATTTTCTAGCTCTCACTGCCTTTTCTACACAAGAAATTTAGTACTAGCCAATCAAGAGGTATGGCATTTTGTTCCAGTTGGCTGATTTCCAAGTGTAAATGAACCATTTACTGTCCTAGTGGAAAACCGTCTTTTGAGAGATTAGCTAGTGCCAATCATTGTGCCAGAGTTTAATCCTGCCCAAATAAAATAAAGATCCTTGAGAAAATAAAGGAAATTTTCAACCTCTCATGTTTGTGGGCCCTGTCCCTGGGCTCCCAACAAAGCTATACTTTAACATTTACCAAGGTCAAGATGACTTGGCAAAACCTTAAAGCATGGGCTCTTTTTCTGCCCTGAGCACATACTGTACACCTGCTTTGTTAAATAATAATAGTAATAATAACCAAAAAGGAGCATTCCAAACATAAAGATGAGAAAAAGAAAAAAAAAAAAAAAACTTTCCTGATTCCCATTATATCGGTCATACAAACTTGCATATACTAAAAACATGAGATAAAGTCTATAACTTTCTGGAATGTCCTTTGTCATGATTTGTAACTCTTTATGTAATGGGGGAAAAAAAAAAAAAAAACAAAGGAAAAAGAAAAAACATATATAACCCTGCACCAAATGTTCCTTCCCAGAAACATTCTCTTCTTTGTGAAGAGCATGTATTCCAGGGAACTGTGCTAACTTGGGTTTGAATAAAACTCTCCCTTAAAAAAAAAATCTTTTAAAAAGGTTTGTTCATTTTGCATCAACATCCTGGAACTGTCAAGATAAAACCTAGATCTTAGATTATTTAAAACATACCAAAGTGCAGAATCTTGGGACTTTAAGCCTAAAACTGACTTTTTTTCTCCCTCATCTTGTCCAGAGCAAGAGGGAAAGCAAAGAGGGAAAGCAAATGAGGCTATTAGGGCTGCATAATTGTGGATGGCTCTAAATAGTTTCCTAGTGGCCTGAAAAAAGTGCAGATCTCACATTCTGGAAATAGCCACCTCTGCGGTGCAGTTGGGCCCTTGGCATGTTAGTGAAGAAAAATCTGTTTGTATAGACTTGCTTTTGTGCTTTGCTAGTCTTTACATTGTAGGTATAAGAGGTGTTATTCCTCGTTTGCTATGTTACCCAAGTGAGTCAACCAAAATACCATCTCCAGACTAAACATTTTTTTCTTAACTTTCTATTCCTACCTCAAAAAATAAGATGGGATTTCTGTGAAATACTTTGTTTCTCTCACGTGCAGTGACTACTATGTTTGTTTTGGCATTGCCTATCTCAACGACTGGAAAAGTAGGGCATAAAGTAAGTAAAATTTATATTTTTTTCTGTGGAATAATCACATCAGGAGACTGTCCTGAAACTAACCTTTCCACAGCTATGTTCCAAAGTCTTGTTTAAATGTTGATGAAAATCTTTGTTGTTGATTTTTTAAAAATATGTAATTCCATTTTTAGAAATAATAATATATCTGAGACTCTCTCTTGCTAAGGCATTGTGTGGAGTTTGCTGGGTTCTGAGCCTAGGGCCAGGTTGGATATTGTTATTAAGAAAGCCAGGGGCAGGGAACACTTGTACCCTCATCCAGATATGTGAGTGTTAATTACGTGGCTGCTATCTGCTCTCTGGGGAAAACCATCTTTTTTCTCCCAGGCAAAGGCACAATGTTGGGTAAAGAAACCCAAGTTCTTTCTTATTATTCCCTGGTCTCACTGACCTTATTTCTCTTTCAGGAACACATTGTGCTTATTTCTACCTTCAGGATTTTGCAATTGCTGTCTCCTCTCCTTAGAATGGTCTGCTTCCAGAATATTGTAAGTCACTAACATACCATTCAATTACCATTTCAAATATCACCTCCTCTGGATTTTATTTTCTTCACATACTAATCTCTCATGTTGAGTGGCTGCTGTACAATGGGTACTATTCCATGTTTCTAGAATACAAAAATGAAAAAAAATAGTGATGTCTCTACCATCAAAGAACTCAAATTGTATCTACAGGATAAGAATGTGAGCAAATAAATAATTTGTGCTATGACAAAAACATCAAACATAACTCTAACATTAGAGTATATAGTAAATGCAGATGCTCATTTCACTAAGTAGGCGGCAACCTCTTAAAGAAATTGTGTTTAAACTTGGATCTGAGTTTGTGATGATCTTGGAAATAAGCACTTTAAGCAGACGACACAAAGTACTTAGTTTTGGTATAACTGAGGAAGAGAATGAAAGCAAGTCGACGAGTGGACAGAGGTGAGTTCCCAGTAATTGATAGAAACCAGATGGTGTTCCTTTAGTTCTGAAGCAGTAAAGGATTTGAACTTTATCCAAGTTTAATGGGAAACAAGTGAATATTTAAAAAAAAGGGAAGTGACTAATATTATATTATATGTTAGTTAACTGGAATTTAAATCAAAATTTGGGGAAAAAAGATTAAAAAATAAAATATAAAAAAGGAAAGTGACAAGATGTTGTTTACATTTTTTAATGATTCCTTTGAATGCCTCTGTACAAGATGAGTAAAAGGTGTTACACAAGAAATTTAACCCTACATTTGTCGTAGTAACACATAAACTATACAGTTTGAGTGGCTTAACACAACCAGTTTGTTTCTCATTCAAGTGGAGAAGTAAAATGGGAGACTTCTTGATTTTATGAGTCAGCAAGGATATGGGCTTATTTTCATCTCATCACATGGCTATAAGTTTGCCATGAAAGGGGAAGAAGAGTTCAGAAGGGCAACAAACAGGAATGGTAGAAAATACCTGCTCAATGTCCTGTTTGCTAGAACTCAGTCACAGATCCAACCTAAGTACAACAGTGCTAGGATATATAAGAGAGCAATTAGTACTCCATGAGCATTAATTGCACATGGTAAAGAGGGAAAAAATATAAGTATCAAACATGTTAGGAGAAAATTTTGGAATGAGAATAAGTGAGCTGGAAGAAAAGACATTATCAGAGAGTGCTGTATTTGAAATTGAGCATTTGGGGAGAATTATGACCACAGGAGTGGATTCCTAAGGAGAAAAACATCATTACTTAAGAGATAAAAATTGAAAAGTCAAAACTATGTGAATTTGAAGTACTTCTGCTTATGAAAATAATGTGTAATCATCAATCATTTTCTCTATGTCTTTATTTCTACTTTACTTATTTTTTTGATTGGTAGTACTCTCTCTTTCCATCCTGATTCAGTTTTCACCTACAAAACACTATTTTCCCCTAACACCCATGTTGAACCTTGAGGAGTTTTCTCTATATTCTTTATGACCATTTATCCTTTGCTCAGCTCTACCGAGTGATTTCTATGTATGTTGAAGTATCACACACAGCAGTTACTTTATGGGTAACAAATTGTTTTCCTTTCTTTCTTCCTCTCACTTCTTTATACGCTTGTTTATTATGAGCCCATTACATGATGCAAGCAAAGAACTCTGGACTGGAGGTAAGGAGGACTCCACTCTTATTTTACTTTTGCCTCTTGCTTTCTATGCTCACTCACTCAGACATATTCAAGGGATATTTATTAAACTCTTATGTGTGCAAGATTCTGAGAGAAAAGTTGGGGATAAGATGAGTAATAAGAAAGATGTGGTTCTTGCCTCAATGAACTTCTATTCGTTCACTCAGAAGGAGAGGAATAAAAGAAAAAAAAAACATAATAGAACTTTTCACAGGTCAGTATTGAAAATAATTTGGAAGCCATTAAGAGACAAAAATTGAGTACTTGTAGGTTGGAAAATTGTTTGCAAATGAAGTTTTTCATTGTTTTTTGACTGATATATATCATTCATATATCAGATACATATCCGTTTTCTCTATACATCCCTATGAGTTTTGAGGATTATTTTAAGCAATATGAGATGGTAGGCTCAGCTAGCATTCTTTATTTCCTTCTTTCAGTGGTACTTAGACCATGACAAAGCTGTGGATTTATTGCCTATAACAGTAGATCAAAGGCAACACTAACCCACCACACACTGCTTCTTCATACAGCAATTTTAACCTGTGTGGGTTTCTGCTTCCCTGTTAAGACAATGACATGATTTGCAACTTAGCTTCCTCTTGTATAAGTCTAGTGTTTGTAATTTCTAGACTTGTGGATGCGACACAGTGCATAATACCGGGAGTTATTAATGAAGTGTGAGTATTCACAGTGAAGTCATTGAGAAATGACAGGAGCAAAGGAATTAATTATTCTTATTACATTTCTAGCAATGAGAGCTTGAAATCAGAAAATCTTTTGATATTTATAATAGTATTTTTCTATATACATTTTGTTCAAAATTTTGCTTTCTTTAGTTCTCTATATTCATGTTCCAAACTATCAGAAAGTACAGCATCAAATTTTATTTCAATGTGAGGTAGAAACTTAGATAAAATATAAACATTTTAGGAAAGCATACTAGTTTTTCTATGTGAAGCAAAGGTTTCTTCCCAATGTCATATTCTGACTCCTATTAAATATCTTACTTCTTTTTTTTTAAGATTTTATTTATTTATTTGGCAGACAGAGATCACAAGTAGGCAGAGAGGCAGGCAGAGAGAGTGGGGGAAGCAGGCTCCCTGCTGAGCAGAAAGCAGGACTCCATCCCAGGACTCTGGGATCATGACCTGAGCTGAAAGCAGAGGCTTTAACCCACTGAGCCACCCAGGTGCCCCTTAAATATCTTGCTTCTATAACAATTTTATATTCAGTCAGAGGGAGCAAAGATCAAGGAAAACAAGAATTCCATGCTTTGGTTAGCAGTAGTCAAAGATGACCCATATTCAATCCTAGAAATTTCCCCTTAACTACACATTTACTTATGTGGACAGAAAAGGCTTGAATTACTACCAGACCTGCTGGATTGAATGGGGAAGCAGCTGAATCTCAACCTGCCTGGTTTTATCCTGGTTTTCTTCCCTTTCTAAGACCCTGTACAGAGTTCTATGCCTGATATCTGTATATGAGTCTTCTGCCCTCCTTAAGGGTTCTTTTCCACTCAGGAATCAGCTTCCTCTTCTCATTTTTGCAAAAACTGCAGGCAGCTTTTGACTAATTTAGTTCAGATAAGGTTTTATTGTTGTTGCTGCTGCAGCAGTGAATAGCCTTCTAGTTTATCATTTTATGCATATATATGTAAACATATGTATACTTAATGTCATTTCATGTTATATTGTCATTATAGAAAATATATAAATGTGTATAACATTATACATTCTTATATATCATTATATGCATTACAATATAGAAACACATATTATATAAAATCCTTAATATTTTACTTTATCTAATATCCTTACTCTATTTCTACCATTCTTCCTTCACAATCATTGGTCTAATTATAATTAGCATAGGAAGCATTCAAGATAAGCTCTCACTCAAAAAAGAGAGGGGAGGGGCAGGTGGGTGGTACAGTCAATTGAGCATCAGACTCTTGGTTTCAGCTCAGGATGTGATCTTGGTGTTCTGAGACCGACCCCTGCATCAGGCTCTGTGCTCAGTGTCGAGTCTGTCTGAAATTCTTTCTTCCTCTCCCTCTGCAACTCCCACTCCTGCTCTCTTTCTCTCTCTCTAAAATAAATTTTATTTATGTTAAAAAAATAAAAATAAAAAAGTGGAGGTGGTACTATTGTTCTCCTACAGTATCCCACTTTCTGCCATGACAGTATCAGTAGGTTCAGGTGACATATCTCCCAAGAGAGAGCCACTTAATTTGCTTAGTTAAAGGATAACCTCAAAGATCAAAGGTTCAATCCCAGTAAGCTCTTAGGAAGCCAACTAAATTATAAAAGTGAGGGGATTCCTTCAAGAAGATATGAATTCTGTCTAGATTTGTAGCTCAAGAAAACTATTAGAACAGTGATAGGACCAACTTGGCTCAAAAGAAATTTGAGAGTGCAGGTTTTGAACAGTTTTACAGAATTATGTTGTTTTCTTCTGTGAAGATTGGCTTAGTCTCTATATACAAGAATATATGAGTTTGTGTGCTCTAAACATTTTACTCAAAGATAAGAAATTCTGTGTTTGGTGAAAATCTAAAAGCAGGCTCTGGAAATCATAAATGCAAATGCAAATTCTATCTGAATAGATATTAACTTATTTACAGTAAATAAATTACATAATAATGTAGAACAGAAGAATATTATTCATTAATAGAACAGAACATAGAAGCAAGTCAATGGCTCTCAGAGAATTCTCTCTATTATTTAAAATATAGTTTTGATTAATTTGATGAGACTCAGGAGAATGACTAAAAGTCTAAAATTGCTAATATCACACCCAGGTAATAAAAATAAACATTTTGACTATAATCCTCTTAAAAATAAAGAATGAGTAAAATCCTCAATGGCAGGCATTGTTCCTCCACTTAATCTTCACAGCAAAGCTACTGAGCAGTTATAATTAGTTGTAATTTATAGATGGAGAAATTAAGCTAAAGTTGGTGAATTAACTTGCCAAAGTTCATATAAAAATGAATAAAATTTAATACTTAAATTTGTTCTGTCCAAAATGCACACTGTTGCTACTCCGTAAGTAAGTAGTAAGTAACTATGTAAGAACTCATTTAAATTTTCTAAATGTAATTATAAGAGTTATTTGATTCTCTCAAATAACTAGCTTGGCAATTCTCCCCAGTCAAGTTTTATTTATGGGGAGAGGCTATGTTAATATTGCTGCTATATATTGTATTATTAAAGAAGTATTAAATAAAGTTCTTTCATTTAGGAAATCATTTTTTTAAACAAATGTTATTTTATTTCTAATTATAAGAATTACTCTAATTGTGCTCATTGTAAAAAAATTGAAAATCATGGGAAGAGAAAATATTTTCCAATAATTCTGGCACTTAGTAACTATTGTAAAGCCTTTAAAAATGAATATTTTTCTAATTTTAGTGCAACAAAAAAGCAGTAATTTAAATACTTCATTTTTTTATTTAGCAGTACATAATTTACTTTAGATAGTTTTCTAAAATATTTTATTATATCCTATGGGTATGTAATAATTTAATGAAGAAATTATACTTGTAATTTTATTTAATATTAATATTATTCTTATAGAAAAGAACAATTACGATAAAGCTCCTTGAAGAGTGGGGACCTTATTCTTTTATTCTCCTTATTCATTGCTATACTCTCAATGTATATTTATGTATATACTCTCAATATATATTTAAGTAGATGTTTAATATCTATTCTTTTTCTTAATCTATTCTTAATGGATTTAATTAGTTAATATTAGTAGGCAATCTGATCTTTTTTAGGATAAATAACTTGAAGTAAACTTGAAAATCAAAGCATACACATATCTACAATATTCATTTTCTTCATATTGACATCTACTTTCCAGAAAAATTGTGTTAATTTTTGCTCAGACTAGCAGTGTGACTTTTTTCCTTTGAATCTTGCTGAATTGAGTGATATTATTCTAGCTCAGCTCTGTAAATATCTCTTTTGCAGGGTGCCCTATTATTGTGTCAACCAAAAGTGACTGCTCCACCCTTGGTAGAGCTCTCTGTACATAATTTTCTTCTTTGGGGATCTGTTCTGTAAAGAATATAACCTTACCCATAAAGAGCTATGGCCTTTGCCCTAGGTTTCTGAGACGTCATCTTCAACCCCTTAGAATGTCATGGCTGGTAGATGTGTTTTTCCTGTTGTTGTTTTTTTTACCTGGGACTGTTGAGCCAGCCAGATAATAAAATGTGATTTAGGGTACGGGCTTTGAGTCATGCAATATCAGCCCAATCTCCTGAAAAGCTGGAAACTGAGATCAGACTTGGAGGCTGTTAATTATGCTTATGTGATGTAGCCCCAGTAAAAACTTTGGACATCGATGCTTGAGTAAGCTTCCATGGTTGGCAATACTCCATGTATATTGTCACACATTCTTGCCTGGAGGAGTTAATGCTCTCCTTGACTCCACACAGAGAGGACAACTGGAAGCTCCATATTTAGAGTCCTTCATACATTTCCATTCATGGCTGATTTTAATTTGCATCCTTTCTCTCTAATAAGTCATAACTGGGAGTATAACAGCTCTCCGTAAATCCTTTTAGTGAGTTATCCAATATGAGGATGGCTTACAGAAACCCCTGAACTTGTAGTTGGTGTTAGAAGTGAAGCCAGCCTTGTGATCTGTTGCCTCCCTTTGCAGTTGGCTGTTCCTGCAGGTGGTGTCCAGAGTACAGTTCAGTAGAAAAGCTCCAACTCACTGAAACATGTGGTTCGGAAAGAGGAAGGATGACAGGAAAGGAGATCCTGAACTTTTAATTCCTAGCTTCTGCCCTATGTGCTTTATCCTTCCGTTGATTTTAATCTCTATTCTTTAGCTCTATGAAATTATTAACTGGTGAGCATAACAACTCAAGGATTCTGTGAATCCTTCTAATGAATGATCAAACAGAATGTGGTCTTCAGAACCCTCTAACTTCACAGGTGGAGTCAGAAGTGAGGACAGTCTCATGGACTATGCACACCTTAAACTTCGCAAGGTCTCTGTAACTTCCGTCTCTCCCTTGTCACCTATTAGCCTTGGGGTTATGTTATTAACCCTTAGAATTTCTCTGTACTCAGCCCAAAGCTTTGTAAAACATGGTCCCCATTAAAAGCTCAAATTATCCTAAGTTGTAGATACATTTCTCTTCTGCTGAGACTCTGACAGCTGTAACATCCTTCAGTCTTTCATTTTTAATTTAATGCATATAATTGTCTTAGTATATGTACAATAATTAATTTTGGAATATGTGCAATAGGTGCATTATTTATTATATTTTATAAAAAGCTAAGTGCTTTCTGCAATGTTGAAAAATACTCTGGCTTAATTTTGTACTCTGATATTCCTTTTGCTTTTATCCAAACACATGCAAGACTATACCCATGATGTGCAGATATGTACATATACTTCAAAATCCATGCAATTGCAGCTCTAGATATGCTTCTACCTTCCTTGAATATTCAAGAATATATATATTCATGAATTTATAAGAATTATGTATATATATATATATCTGAAAAGAATTAGGATATGAAGATAACTGACAGTTGATACTATGTAAATTCTCCAACCAAAAAAAGTATGAATTACAATTTCCTTCAAATTTATTCATACTATCAGTGATGTTTAGCATTATTCTTCATAGAAGTCTTAAATACTTACTACTAAATTAATTTCTGTACATCTATATTTTGACCGATTTTTAAAATATTTTATTTATTTATTTTAGAAAGAGATTGAGCATGAGTGAGGGAAGAGGCATAGGGGGAGAGAATTTCAAGCCAACTCCACACTGAGCACAGAACCTGACCCAGGGCTCAATTCCACAACCTTGAGATCACAACCTGAGCCAGAACCAGAAGTCCGTCACCCAACCAAGTGAGCCATCCAGGTGCCCCTTGATTGATTTTTTGTGGATATTTATTAAAAAACATTTCTGGGACATAGAAAATATTTTTGCAAATATTTAACTATGTCATTGTAATTATTTGCAACTTGAGCTTTGAGATTTATGTAGTATTCACATAAAGAAGAAGGTGTCCCTTCCTTTTCAACAGAACTACTTTCTCCTATTTAAATTGTATTGACATAGCTATAGCTTTCAGAACACTAAGTAATAGTGATATTTGTTAGTATCCCTGTCTTATCCTGGTTTTAAAAAGAATGCCTTGTGTTTCAACATTATCATGTTTATCATTGATTTAATATAAATATTTTACATTGTTAAAGAACTACCTAAAAGACCTTACAAAGAAATGTTGGATTTTGTGAATTTTCATTCAGATTTCTTAGTATTTATTGAGATAATCATGTGAATTTGTTCCTTTGATTTATTTATAGGGTGCATTATATTCAGAGACAGTAATAACATTAAAGAAAGCTTGATATTTATGGAGTGCTTCAGATGAGCTAGACATTCGGTTAAGTGCTAGTTTACTAATATTAAATCATTTTGGCATTTCTGGAACAATGTTAATTGCTTGCACTCTATTTTAATATCAGGCTGTGTTATATACTTATTTTATTTAGGGTTATTTTTATTTCTATACTTACTGGGGATTTAGGCATTGAATTGTTGTCTCAAAAGTAATTTAAAAACTAGAAAAAAATATTTTCTTATATATTGGTCTTAAAATAGTTTTTTACATGTCCTCCATAGCCTTATTATTCCGTCTTTCCCACTGGCTGCCTTCATTTGTAACATGCTTATTTTTATTTCACTTACCTAAGTTATATTTAACTGAAAAAATAGTTTGTACATAAGAGTCCAATGTGGCAATCATGCCTGGGAAGTGCTAGTATGGAAATTAAAGGTCCTTTTGGAAAAGAATTTCTAAGGAAAAATCAGGTTCGCCCATTCAGTTTAACTATCTGCCTCTCAGTTTGTCCTGATACGTCAACCCCAGTGGCCTTCAAATCTTTTATATTTAGCAGATTAAGGGTTCCTGGGTGGCTCAGTTGGTTAGGAGTCTGCCTTCAGCTCAGGTCATGATGTCAGGGTCTTGGGATCAAGCCCTAGCATGGGGCTCCCTGATTAGTAGGTAGGCTGTTTTTCCCTCTTCCTCTCCTCCTCCCCCCATTCATGATCTCTCTCTCTCAAATAAATAAAATAAATTCTTTCAAAAAAGGGTTAAAAAAAAAACACAAACCTACTCAAAAGCTGGGTACTTTGTTTTGTTTATTTTACCTCCCCGAATTTTTCTGACTTCAATGCATGACCACGGTGGGTTCATCACAATGGTGTCTGTGGAATCAAAGATGTTCCTGTTAGCAGAGGTGACAGTGCATTAGAAAAGGGAGTGGGAGTGCAGGTAACTGTCAGCACTAAGGCCAATAGTGGTGATGCATCTTCAGTGTAGACATGTGCCCTCTGGAGAGGAGTTACTGCCGTTCACATCAAACACCGACTGTTGTATTGGGAAAGGCGATGCCTTTATTGGGCATTGATTGTACCTGTGTCATATTTTTTTTTCTGGCAGACAATGAATAATCTGAACAAGTAAGGAAGAACTGGTGATCATCAAAATAATGAGTTTGCATGGAATCATCAGAGTCTTTAAGGATTCCCTGAAATATTTGAGAAGATAGGAAGAGAAACAGTCCCACACATGCTCTTAAATAGTTACAATGCTTCATTTAATATTCCTAGGTTTCTGTGTTCAGAAAAAAGCAGGTGATAGGTGGAAACTTCAGAATTTCTTGTTTTTTTTCTACTCTACTGACAAAAGACCAAAAACGATTAATTTAATTGAAAGCGCATTGGACTGTACTGGTAAACATTTGAAATTGCTCTTAAAGCAGGATAACAACACACAGGTACACGGTGTATGTACGTACACACATACAGTCTAGAATTTTCAAATATTTATAGCATTTAGATTAAAGAAACATGATGATACAAAAAAAAAATTAAAGGTCTACTAAAAATCTGAAGTTCCTCTGTTTTTAATGATATTTAGAAGTAAATATTCATAGTAAGGAAAGAATTTAAAGAAGATGAATATGGGACCCTCTTGGGCATTTTTGTGTAATCCCATTTGTAGAGAAAGGGCATAAATAACACAGTCAAGTTAAAATTTTCTCTCTGACTTCTAAAAAGTAAAAAATCTCAGTGACTCATTTGGCTAATACATGGGAGCTGAACCTCTAAAATTATCTGATTCAGTGATTTGAAAAAGTGTGACAATGAGTTTGGATATGATGAGAATGTCAATTTCTGATAAAATAGATGTAGATAAATAGGTAGAAGCAATAAGTAAAGTCGTACAGTGTTTGGTTCACTTTAAATACAGTATGAGAACCTAAAATACTAAAAATGATGAACTTAGCTAAATAGTAACTGCTTGAATATTTCTAAATACAAAATTGGGAAGCAAACACTTGAAAACAAGCATCTGAGTGTTTTGCAAAGGCTCAGAATGAGCAGTTGGGAAACGTAGGATATCATTCCTCTTCTAATAACTGGGAGGAAAGGATCTTGGTTTTGGCATTATAGTGTTGATGATCTCACTAGTGGTGGGATTTGGGGCGGATGAATTAACCTCTGAAACCTTAGTTTCTTCATCTGATCAATGGAGAGGATAACCTCCAGATTTTTGTGAGAACTAATTCAGATAGTGTGAGAAAAGTCCTTAGACGAAGACATGTAATATAATAAACAACAAAGCACAGCTAATGAGATAAACAAAAAAATAAATAAATAAATTAGGTGCCCTGCTGTTCAACTCCTCTAGATATATAGCGTTTATTTTATAAAATCAAGAGATTTTATAGCAATCAAGCTATTAGTAACTGCAGTTCCACCCAACTATTAAAATATAGGTTTGTTTTTTAATTTAAAAAGATGTCAAAGGCTATCATGTTAAAAAAAGAAAAAAATGAAAGAAAGAAAGAAAGAAAGAAAGAAAGAAAGAAAGAAAAAGGCTATTGTGTGTGTGTGTATGTATTCCCCTGTGTGTGTTTTTCTATAAGCAAAAATGGTTGAGAAAGGGTGTCTGCCTTTTAGAAAGAAATCTTCAGGAAATATGCTGAGCAAATATTGTTTGCTCTATTGATTCACAGACACTGCTGTTTGTAATTGTGATAGGGCTTATTTTCACTCTGCTGTTGCAAGTAAAATTTTATAAATAAATCTAAGCCAGAAAAAACAGAATGTGTTAATGATGTCTGTGGCATAAAGATTTTATTGTTTTGCTTTTATTTACAAATAAACCAAGATGATATATCATCAAATCTTTGAGTTGTGAAAGGATCTTAGCAACTTTTTTGCAACCCAACTGTCTAGCCCGTAATTTGCTGTTTAAAATGTCTTTGGGAATATTCCTTACCCTATAATGGCCAGGTTATTAAGAAGTAATGAATGCTCTAAACAGTGGTATGCTTAAGTAGATTACCTAAGAAAGGACAGCATTGTCTATAAGCAAATAGAGGGAGAAAATTTTCAAAAGAGGGCTTTATTGCTGGAATGAGGATTGCTAAAATCCATGGCTCAGGAAATGTATAGTTTTGTCATTTTTTTTTATAGTTAGCAGCTTTATCTTGGGATTTCTGAAAAATGATACATATTAAGCATAAGCTGAGATTTTCAATATCCAATTAACTTTGAATTCAAGTTGGCCCATTAAAAACAGAGCCATTTAGCCTAGCTTTAAATATATCCTGTTTTTTTTTAGTATAGAGTTAAAGAACTCTGCTTTTTCTTAGGCAAAGATGACACTTATTTGACAGTGTTATTATCTGTACATGAATGTGGCTATTAAGTCTGAATCATCTCAAACTTTTCAACTGATTATATGTAGAATATTCTGTGTGGCTTTTCTATTAGAGATGCATATATTGAGAGATTCTGAAAAAAAAAAAATACAAAGAAAGAAATTATTTCCCTATGACCTGTCTGGAACTCAAACATAAAAAGAACCATCTATTTCAATTCAGTTCCATTCAATTCAATTCAGTTTGATTCGATTGGATTCTATTCAAATTGATTTGATTTATTCAACAAATATTTCTGTAGAAGTGCAAAAGAGGAATGAAAGTCCCTTGGGGTTTTTTTAAGAGCTCCAGTGAAACCTCACTATGATTAGGAGATGGAGTTTATTTCTGATCTAACACAATTTGTGAAGACCTCTGAGAATAGGTAGCATGTAAGCTACAGTCCAAAGAAAAAGTATACTGACAAAGAAAAACAAATATGACGGACCAATTATTGTTGTCAAATAATCAACTAAAGTCCAGATTCTAGATAAGGCTGAGCAATTGAGAGGTAAAACTGCAACTGTGCATATGGGAAAGAGAAGTGGGCCAAGGAATGACAATGCATGCAACCTAGGGTGCCTGGAGGCTCAGTTGGTCAAAGATCTGTCTTCAGCTCAGGTCATGATCCCAGTGTCCTGGGATAGAGCTCCACTTCAGGCTTCCTGCTCAGCAGAGAGCCTGCTTCTCCCTCTGCCTCTGCTGCTTCCACTCTCTCTCTCCCTCTATCAAATAATAAATAAGATCTTTTTAAAAATTAAAAAGAAGAAAAGAAAATGCATGAGTTTCTAATTTTGGTGGATGACCAAAACTGGGTGGAGACCATAGTGAGCAGAAGAGGGACATGAAATGGTTGTGCTCAAAGAAAATACTGCTGGAGACTTGGACATGATAAAGCAGGGGAGTCTACATGGCAGTAATTGAGCTTTAAACCACTGGCACTGGTCTAGGCTAGAAGACTAAAGTCCTGGGATTGACCCTTGGCAGCCTTTGGTACACAAGCTCTCTAGACTATCTTTGCTTCCAAGTATTCATTCCTGTCACTGCTTCATTCTCCCAAACCTATACTCAACCAGTCTTTCTGATCCCAGTGTTTTCACCTCCTCCATATTACTCCTGTCATTACTACCTTGCTTGGTCCATAGCTACCTATCAGGTGTTCAGTACATATGTTTGATTAGTAATTTAAATTATTTCTTCTCAAAATGTCTCAGTATCTACACCTGTACTACATAATTTTGAATACAATTTTATTGTTTTATATGTGCTTGTTTTATATCTTAGAAAGTCACCCAGATTTAAGGTGGTGCTGTGGACTGAGTTGTATCTTCCCCCACTATTCCCCAGCATGATGGTATTTCGAGATGGGGTCTTTGGATGGTAATTAGGTTTAGATGAGGCAGTGAAGTCACGGGATTCTCATAATGGGATTAGGCCCTTTCACGAGGAGACTAAAGAGCAACCTCTCTCTCTCTCAATCCCACCCCTTCCCTGGTCTCTCTCTTAATCACCATATGAGGATATAGCAAGAACAAGCCAGTCTTTCTCCAAGCCAGGAAGAAGGCCGTCACTAGATGACCATGTTAACACCCTGATCTTGGACTCCTCAGACTGCAAAACTGTGGAAAATAAATGCTGTTTAAGTCACATAGTTCATGGTATTTTTTTTAAAGATTTTATTTATTTATTTGACAGAGAGAGAGATCACAATTAGGCAGAGAGACAGAGAGGGGAGGGGAAGCAGGCTCCCTGCTGAGCAGAGAGCCCAATGTGGGACTCGATCCCAGGACTCTGGGATCATGACCTGAGCTGAAGGCAGAGGCTTAACCCGCTGAGCCACCCAGGCACCTAGTCCATGGTATTTTGTTATAGCAGTCTGAGCTAAGTCAGGTGGGATATCCTAACTCTCAGAATGGTTCTTTCCTATATATTGGAAAGAATTGCTATAGAAACTTGCTATAGAAACGACATTAGGCAAGATCATACATATTTATGAGTCTCATTTCCTCATGAGGTCGAAAGGATAGAATGGGCCACTTTTAGTTTCTATGTCTTAGACCCATAGCACATTGCGTTCCTTGTCCAAAGTAATTTATTCCTACTAAGACCCAACAAAACATGGGATTCCCAGAATGTTAATATCCTCCAGACTCTTGGTGGCATAAATGTTACCCATCCTCTAGTTAATGTCACATTTCTAATCACTTATCATTTTTATTTATAGGCACCTGTAGTTTTGAAGAGCCTAATAATATGCACATCCTTACTCAGATTCTCATTTCCCTCATTGGGCCCCAAATGTTGCAGTACATAGGAATCAATTGGGGGTGTTTAATAACAAATACTGATGCCTGGCTCCTAACCCTAGACATTCAGATTTAGATGGCATGGAGTTTAATTTGAGCACTGGGGCACTTCAAGTCTCCTCATGTGATTCTAATGAGCACCAAAGCTTGAACTCCATTGCCTTTAGTTCAATCTAGGCTTCTACAGTGCAGCTGTGTTACCAGATCACTGCCAAGGGGAAGGAATTTCTTCAAAGGGTTGTAGTTGTAGATATGTGCATGTGTGTGTTCCATTCTTAGGGTAAATTATCTCTTATGTTTTCAAATTCACAACCTAATTTGAATACTCTTGGGTATTTAGATTAAAATAAGAAGCAGAAAACACTGCTATCTATATCAGTGCTCTCTCTTCTGTACAATATTTATTTAATGACCATCTTTTTCATCTTTCACTGAATGCTACAGTCTTGCCCGGGTGGGAAGGTAGGTCATCTCTCTTAGCCACCAGAGCTTGATACGACACTCACAATTAATGGCACCTAATACATCGAAGGAGATACAGCTTTCTGCTTAACAAAGAGTTCCTGCTGCTATATCCATTTGCTTGCCTGAATATTTTTCAGTACAAAGTCACCTCTAGCAATGAAACTTCAGCTGACTTCTAGCATCTCAACAACAGTTGTCACTGGATTTTTTGATATTTTTTAATTTGTACAGCTACATTAGTTAAAAGTTAAATGAAGAGCTTTTCTATTTTACTATTTCTAATCCTGAAAGCTATTTTTTTGATCCCCTTTCTTTTTATTGGATTAAAACATCTGTTGCTAAAAGGTCTATGTTAGAGTACCAAAAATATTAAGTATTATCAAGAAACTGACATTCAGCAGTTTGTGTGCACAGATACCATCCTTTAGAAATAGATTTGCACCGTATCTCCCCACATGCCTAAAAAATAAAGTGTATAGGTGACTTCTTTTCAAATATCTGTCACCTAAACCATTATAATGGCAGTATGCCCACATATAAAACATTTGTATACTTGTTTTCAGCGGATCTGGTTAAAGAATAAAATTTAGCTTTTTTACTTTCCCAGTTATTTTGAGCTTCACATAGCTTGGACTATATTCATCAGAGACTGACCCAAACAGCAAAGGGAGGATTACATTACATCATGAGCTAAAACAAATTATAAATAAGGACAATGGTTTTATTGTAAAACATACCAAGTATGTTAATAGGGATTTAGCATAATTCCTTTCTTCAGAGACTTTTGTGGATTAAATAGAATATTCTTCACTCTCCCATTCCGATTTCTATTTGAGAAGTTCTAACATACAAAACTAATAAGACAAAAAGGTAGCAAAATTATGTGACAGATGGAGAGACAGTGCTTTTATAGATTTTTTTTTCTTTGCTGGCTTTCCATATTGTCCCAGAGATTTCAAGATATCTTGTTCCTTCAGTTTGAAGTTATAACAATTTCTAGTACTGTGCCCAAGACATTTTACAAAAGATTGCACCTTGCTGCCTTTCCCCTGAGAACATGAATTGTCTTTATATTGCTTCAGCGGCTGATTTACTATTGTTAGAGTTTGCTCTCATCTCCTACTTTCACTTAGCCTCTCTCTCTCTGTTAGACTTACTCATGCTCCCATACCACCATATTCAATTCCCTGCAGTAGATGGCATTTAACACTCAATGGGTGTATGATAGACAGATTTTTGGTCCCCAATGATCTTTGCCCCTTGGTGTTAAGCCTATGAATATGTTATGTTACAAACATGAAGGGAATTTTCAGATGTAATTGAGTTTATAGACATTAAGATCTTAAAATTATCCCGGACTTCCTAGTTTGACCCAGTCTAAACACATGAACTTTTAAAAACAGAGAAATTTCTCTGGAGTCAGAGATTCAGCAGAACAGAAATCCGAAAGAGTAAAAAATGAAGAGGACTGAACCACCCACAGTTTGAAGATGGAAGAGGCAACATGATGGGGAATGTAGGTTCCTAAGAAGCAAGAGAAGTCTCCCACCAGACAGATAGCATGACAGTAGGGACTCTAGCCATACAACCACAAGAAACTGTTTTGACAACAGCCTGAATAGGCTTGGAAGTGGAATCTCACACAGACCCTCCAGATTAGAGCTCAGGTCACTGACAGCTTGACTTGGCTTTGTGAGATTTTAAACAGAGTCCCCAGTCAAACCCACCTGAACCTCTAACATACATAATTTTTTAAAATAAATGTGTGTTGTTTTAAGCTGCTAAAATTGTGCTAACTTGTTAAAGCAGAAATAGGAAGTTAACATTGAGTGAGATGTGACTTAAGGTATATCCCAGTATATCAGGCATCTGACAGTTATCATCTTGTAACAACTAAATACATTTCTCCTGTTCTACAGTGTCTACTTTTGTTGTTACAAATGCTTCCTTAGAGAATTTTATATATATATATACATATACATAAAATTGTGCATTAATGGTCAATATCTATTTACTGAATGATAACCAGATTCAACTCTTTGGTGTTACTGCTGTTGTCAGAAACCTTCTATCTTTATGATTAAGAAAATTTTCTTGCTGATCTATATGAATTAGCAAGGGAAATTGATGTGGTCCACATAGTGGAAAGTCAAGATAGATCAACGCCAAGGGAAGCAGGGAGAAGGTCCTAGGTGCCATGGTTTGAGCTGATGGAGTAAGCCACACCAACATCTAGACATTTTGGCCACATATACCAAAAATTGATCTTTTACTATTTGTATGAGCTTTCATATCACATACAACATGAAGTTTTAATTGATACATAAGTACGTTTTGAAATGTGTTTTTAAATATTACTAACTAAACTTTAAGCACATAATATTAAATCATGTTTACACTAAGTATGACTGTAGCTCCCAGGTGTGCTGCATTGATTATATCTTTTCTGGTAGATCATAAATGCCTTGAAGTCAGAAACCATGCCTAATGCACATCATGAATGTTATTAAGACTGTACTAGACTTGTGTTGACTAAATAGTTGAGAACTATTAGATAAAGAACTGAAATAATCATTTAGGGATTGTTTTCCTCCCATAAAGACCTCAAGCACTTTATGGTCACTTTCAGTTTCAGTATTAGAGAGAAAATAAGACCTAACTTTCAGACAGATGTCCTGATGCAGATAGAGATAAAACAAAGTTATATATTTTGCATCTTTGTGAGTTTTAATTTGCTGTTGGCTTGTGTTCAGTGTTGTAGTTGCTGAACAAAATGGTACTTGGTTAGTGGAAAACATTTTCTTTATCAAGCAAAACATCAACATATTAGTCCTCATGGCTCATTTAATGGAAACACATGTAGCTGGATACCAGATTCATTTTTGGGAAGAGGAGATCTATTTTAAGGTATGCTGAATACCTCCTTTAAAAGAACAGACAGTGCTACTTTTCACTTGACTTCAAGGGCCAGATAGGTGTTCAGACAAAAATTAATTGAGGAATATACTTAAATATTTTAACTTATACAGAAAATTGAAGACCCTCGATACATTTTTTATATATACATTTTGAAATCATAACATTCTCATGAAAATAAAGATCGAATAACTTTGTAGGAAACTGGATTTGAGGACAAAACTATCTGTCCTATTTTTATATACTGCCATTTTAATCTCAACTTGAGCTGTTACTTGGTTTTAGGGAAAAAGGGGTATCTAATATATTTGCTGCTCTCATGGGTTTGGTAAAGATACATCAATACAAATTTATTGAAATGCTCAGAGCCATACTATGATTTAACATACAGTTGTATTGATTCTTGAGTGGTTCCCAGGGAATATTTTGGATACTCTTTCGCTAATAGCAAAGTTTAAGCAATCAAACAAAAGCATCAAGATGTATATTGTAGAGTGTTAGGCATTCTTATCTCTGCAAAGGAATGGGGTGAATCATTTATTGGGTTCTAAAGATCATGGTAATATATGAATTCTTGAAAGGGAATAAATAAATTATTGTTGGCTACTGTATCAAATGGTTGTCACTTCCTTTTCTAAAATTGGTAGTTTTTTTTTTTTTAACACTCAGTGGAATATATTTACTCTTTTACATGTGAAGCAGGAATTTTAAATACTTAAAGAAAGGCAATATATTTTGCAGGATTGGTGAACATTTTCTATTTCTGAGTAGATGATTTTATCCCAAAGGATGTTTTTCTCCTAAACGTAGTTTATTTTCTCTCCTGAATTCTACCAGCCTGCCATTGATTCTTTTTTTAAAACATCACAGCTCATGCCCATAGCCATGACTGTTGCACATAGAGGTGTGAGACCAATTAGAGTTCACTAAATCGTGCCTTTATGTATATGACTTTATTCTATCTTTGGAGGCAATGATTCTTTGGAATATACTGATAATGCAATCTACATCTTTGAATTGTAAACCTAGAAGATATGCAAATTAATGTCCCTCCCCCTGCTTTTAGCCAGGTAAACTTCTAAGCCATCTGGAAAGGAGTGTGTTCTCTTCTGAAATACTTAAAGGCATAGGCCTCGCAATTTTGACTTGTATGTAATTAAGTACTTCTTACTAGTGGTGATCAATAGGTTCTTTCCCAGACCCCACCGAAATTTCTTCCATGAATTTTTATTTTCTTGACATTCTGGAAATAAAAACAAATAAAATAGAACAAGTATTTTCTTCAAACTACCATTCAGGACTTCTTAAAGTTGAAATTATATTACTTATTTTTCATGGGAGGGGGCGTAAAAACATGTTTCCTAATATTTACAAGTGTGTCATATTGATTTTATATATGCTGACATAGAATTTTCAGCAGAAAATATTTGACTAAACTTTTGGTTTCTGTCTATACGACATATAATTATTATTATTAATACAAATAAATCATTTTTATTGCTTGATGGTCTAAAAAAGAATTCTATTCAGATGAGCTCATATAGATCTCTAGCACTGATTCTCTCAGTTATTATTATAATTGTTTTAAGAAGGAAAAGATGGTGAAGGATAAAATAATAAAAGTAATAGCTGAATTAAGAAAAATCTTAGATCCTTAGGAGTTAATACAAGATTTCATTCAATCCAACCACTTATTTACATAAGGGATTGGCCCAGAACAGGAAAAAAAATATTAAGCATTTATTTTATTCTGATCAAGAAGAAAATAGTTAATAAAAAAGAAGATTGGTCTGAATAGAAAATTTTGCTTTATTTTAGTTTTACTCATTTAGAAGTGAGAGAGCCATTTTCCATTAATAATGAGAGTTGATACAGTAGTTCTGATTGGAGAAGAGCTTGTGTCCCTACCTTTGTTTGACTTTATTATATTTGCTTTTTTCTAGAATCTGTGAGCAGATGAAAGAAGATGATTCTATAGAGTGAATAGGATCCTTTATAGTTCTCAAGATTAATTTATGAAAGTATACAGATTTAATATTTTTCTGAGGAGTGTTTAATACAAAATACAATAAGTAGCTTTATCCATTTGAATAACATAAACCTTGTTCTAGTATTTGCTCCTATGATTTATGAATGAAACTATATGACTGATTCATTTATTTTGTAATCAAACTTCTCCTTTCCCCTAGTTTCTCCCAGTTCAGCTATTTGGCAAGCCCTTACTTCCTGTTTTAAAACTTCTTTATTTTATTATAATTTTTTAAAAATTTAGATGGCCACTGCCTTCAATTTTCCTGTTTAAATCTCAATCTGTTTTGTTTTCCAGTTTGTCAGGACTATCTAGTCGTGCATATGTGTTGCAATAGATCAAGAAATGAACATTAGGGAAACAAAGAAGGATTAGGATAATCTTGCTAGAAGACCAGACTTAGTCCATTCAGGGCACTATAATAAATATCAGAGACTGGTGGCTTAAACAATCAATATTTCTTTCTCATGGTTCTAGAGTCTGGGAAGCCCAAGATCAAAGTGCCATCAGATTCATCGTCTAGTGAGGACCTGCTTCTTGGTTATCTTCTTGCTATATCCTCAGAAGGCAGATGGGACAAGGGAGATCTCTGGGATCTCTTTTATGAGGACACTGATCCCATCATGAGGGCTCCATTCTCATAATCTAATCAACTCCCAAAGGCCCTACTTCCAAACACTATCACATTGGGGATTAGGTTTCAAAATATGAATCTAGGTGGGGGCGGGGGACAAAAATGTTCAGTTTATTGCACCGGGATAAAAATGTATCCTAATAAGGCACACTCCCAAACACAAGTTAGACTGATAGGATTTAGCATGACAAAAGCCATTACTGGTATTAGTACTTGTCATTGGTATTGTGTTCATTATGTTTATTATTTTAAGGGACATAAGTCACTTACATAATGTTATTTATTGGATTTTAACAACTCAAAACAGACAAAAGAAAGGATGCCATATTTTCCTGTAGTTGAGGGAACTATAGCTCAGTGGGTCTACGAGATGACCAGTTCAGAAATGGATGTTGTGTAGGTAAGAATAAATCAGGTCAGGGAAGGAAGCTAAAGGTAGACACATCTTAGGAATCTGGAGAAAGCCAGCCACTTTTAAAGCACATCATCAAGAATAAGGTCTAAAAAATCTCTCAGGAAAACATAAGATTTAAATCATAGGGCAAAGTAGAAAGTGGAGAGTAGTGAGGTACTAGCACTAGGAGCAATATTATTGGATAATTTTGTTTATCTAGGACACAGACCAATTCTAGAACTTAGCATAGTCCAAGGTTAAACATAGACTTGGTGGTATATATTGATTTTAAGCATTTAATTAAGTAGTCTACTTCTCCTTAGTAGGGAATAATTTGGGTAAGGAATTGGGATAGATCCTCCCTATATCCTTGAAAGCAAATCTATTCATCTAACCTCTGTGGAATGATGATCTTATTTTCCGATGTTACTGTTGTAACTATAATTTGGAAAGGTATTGAAGGCCTTCCTAAAATTTAGATGAATTACATCTCTCACTGCTTTTTGTCTATTGTTCATTTCTTTATCTCATAAGATGTCAACATGCATTTTTGCTCTTCAGCTGAGTCAACAGTGATGACTACAGTGTTGTCAAACTTCAGTGTGCAACTTAATCACTGGGGAGAAGGTATAAAAACACATAATAGTAGATTCTACCCCAAGAGTTTCAGATTTAATAGATGGAGGGTTAAAAATTTGCATTTCTAAGAGCTCCTAAGTGTCACTAATGCTGCTGATCTCAAACTACATTTCAAGAACCACTGCTCTAAGCCACTAGCATCAAGTCAGTTCCATTTATATTCTAGGAAAATAGTACTTCAATGCAAAAATAACAGTGTTTGTAGTCATTATGTGGCTTGGAATGCAGTAGGGACACAAGGCAAGTTGGAAATTTCTATATTTTTTCAGAAACCAGCTTTCCTTGAAGACGTCTTCTGGATAGTCATAGGTATTCATTTGAAAATATATGATAAAAGATTAAGCTTTAACAAATGAGAAAAACTACATTTTCCAAGTATTTCATGGCTCAGTTGTTGACAACTTATTTGCTAACGCTTAATAATTCAGTCTTTGAAATATTCATGAGATCCATCCTTTTCCAAAGAGATATGGTGATTATTATTCAGAGGTATCATAGTGATGAATAATATCCTGTAGAAGCCAATTATATAATAAGTCATAGAATATTGGTCATTTATAATTGGGCATATATTTCATGTCTTTTACTATGTTACCTAATTATCATTTCTCTCAGCTCGGCATTTGACAAGAACTGAGGAGTACATAATTGGAGATTAAGTTCTATCAAGAATCTGAAGAATTGATTTTTTATTTTGCTGATTAAATATGAAGCACTCTATCCTAGAAACTGGTAGCAGGGTTGATAGTCTCTTCCTAAAACCAAGAAGCATACCTAGTATTTTTATAATACTAACAAAATTCAGAAATATTATGTGATGATATAATTTAAAATGGACCTATATTCTGTTGTACTTTAAAGATGGCTCAAATGAGTAAAAATGCCTTTTCCTAGATTGGTAGCAACCTGCCTCTAAAATTCTGTGACCGTGCTTTAGCATGCCCCCCCCCCCTTTTTTTTTTAATCACTTGTTTATATGTTTCTCTCCAACTGGATTCTGAAGAGACAGGACTTCTGTTTTTCATTTTATTTCCTCTGGTGCCTGGCTACTAGTACAGATTCACAGTGTTTGTTGAACTGCTGACCAATAAGCTTCAGCTAAGCTATGTAAATGAAACTTAAAAGATGGGTGTTTAATTTTCCTAATTTTCAGCTCATTCCATCTGAGTATGTCACTGTGGCCATAAAACATGCTGATCCATTACCATACGACAGTCATGCCACTTTGTAGTCCCTCCACATTGACATATCAGCCCTACTTTCCAGCTGTGATTTTACACAGAGCTTTCCTATGGAAATACATTGGTTAAATACAGCCTTTCAGTGATGTAAATTGTATGATTCCAGGTCATATGACTAATTTGGAAAGCATTCATTATTCTTTTCTAACTGCTGAAGATTCATATCTAGGTAGCTGAGTTTAGATACAGAGTGCTGTGTGAGAGGCAACCTCCTGAAAGGAGACAGGGAGTTGGGGGGGGGGGTGTGGCTTGGGGGAGGACAGCCCAACACATCTTACCACAACTCCATCACCAGCCACAGTCACATCACCCAGATCATCTTAATGATGCCAAACTTTAAGTCAGGGAGAAGGAGCCCTGCACAGCATGCCTCTGAAGATTACTGTCTTTTTAATCAAAAGAAGTTATAACCCCATTGAGACTTTTATCTCTGGAATTAAATGTCCTGTGGGAGTTTGATGTCCCTGTAATACTGCAAGAGAATATGCTCTTCATCTTATTGATAGATTTGCAATAGCTAAGTCAAATTCACAAGTAACCGTCATTAACTGCAAGAAAATAATTCGGCCTTAAATATATGTGTGACCTCTTTAATTCATATTTCTTAAACTTTACCTGGCCAAAGTAACTCGTATGATTAGATATTTGCTTATCTCACCAGTGATAGCTTTTATTAATCTCCTCCCTGATTATGTTTCTCTTTTTTTTTTAAGTTTTTATTTATTTATTTGACAGAGAGAGACACAGCGAGAGAGGGAACAGAAGCAGGGGGAGTAGGAGAGGGAGAAGAAGGCTTCCCGCCAAGCCAGGAGCCCTATACGGGGCTCAATTCCAGAACCCTGAGATCATGACCTGAGCCACCCAGGTGCCCCGTTAATTATGTTTCTGAAGCCACACTGGCCTTCCTTTTCTTTAACACACTAGCTCCCATACCTCTTTAGTGCCTTGGTGCTTACTATACTTCCTACATGGACAACTCCCAAATGCCTTCAGGGCTGGCACCTTTGTGTCATTTCTTTCTCAATGTCATTCCTTCTCTGATTTATGTGTCTAACATCAAAAGTGTCTCCTGGTCATTTCCAGGGTAACATCTGTATTAGTTATCTACCGATGCATAACAGATCACCCTAAAATTTAGAGGATTAAATGAAGAATCGTTCATTATTTCCCACAAGTCTATGGATAATTCTATGGGTTCCAGGATGAGTAACTCTACTCGTGTAGGTCAGGTAGGCTCAGCTAATCTTGTCTAGGTTCTTTTCTGCAATAACTGGTGACTTGGCTGGGAGATTGACTAGTCTAGGATGACTTCACTCATGTCTCAAGTGATTAGCTGACTGATGCATGGTTAATGCTGATGTCTGGGCCATATGTTTCTCATTTTCCAACAGGTTAGCTCAGATTTGTTCCAAAAGAGCTAGTAGAAGCACATGAGGGGTTTGATATTCATTCTTAGATTTGGCACATCGTCATTTCTGCCATATTCTCCTGTCAAAAACAAGTCACAAAGCCAACCCAGAATCAAAATGTAGGACAAATTGATCACACATCTTGATAGGAGGAAATGCTAAGTTGTATTTCAAAGATTATTGATATAGGGAGAGCTGGAGAATTGGAAGAGTTTTGCGTAAAATCCACATCATACTATCTTATTTCCCTCATAACACTTATTAGTCCCTCAACTTATATGTTTTGTCTTTTAATTTGTTAAGTAACTATTTTTCCTCACATGAAGTTAAGCTCCATGAAGAGCTGAATATTATTTGAGCTTTTCTCACTGCTGTATACACAGGGTCTAAAATATAATTTACCAAGGACTTATTAAAAATGTAATGTTACAATACATAGATAGATGAACTCACTGGCACCATGTGTCTTTAATCCCTCTCAATGTCTGTTCTTCTTTGATCAATAAGTTAAAGACACCCAGCCCTGCCTCAAAAGAAGACATTCCCCCCACACTAGAGTTTTAGATGAACTGATGGAATATACTCTAAAAGAAATGCAAATATGTGTAAGTTTCTCATCATTATCTTAAGCAGGTTGCTCTTGGCCATATTCCTTTATTTTCATTAAGCTTCTGAGCAAAAGTTTCTTTTCATGCCTCATATAACTGGAACTCAGTTTATAATAGGAACTTTGGAACTCAGCAAATCTGTTGGGGGTGGGGGGTTGTAGGGAATAAAGGAGTCCTTAGGTCATGAACAGCAATACGCAGTCTGGACGTGGCAGCCAGGAAGTAGCTGAAGCTTCAAAGCTTTGTCTGCCAAGGAGGCAACAGTTGAGGATGAGCCAGCAATGTGAGAACCATAGATATTTTCTATTTCATTCCACGTCTGTGGGAGAAAAGGGAAAAGGCACTGCCATATTTGAGAGCCAAATGTGTGCAAAGTGCTTTTCTGGGTGTTTATAGAATTCATTTCCTCCTTGTAACAAAGTAGGTTACTTTGCCAATTTTGAAGATATGGTGCTAAGAGGAATTAAGTAATTTTCCAAAGACTAAATAGTTTGAAAGGAGTAGAAGAGGTATTTAGTCCCAAGGCCTCCTCTTTCACTGTGTTCCAAGAACTGGAAAGGTAAAAATAGGAATAAGAAACTATTTTAGAGCAATACAAATTTATTTTTTGGAGACAGGGGTAATCTTTTTAGTGGAGTTAACTAAAAAGGCTAGATACATACAAATAAGCAACCTGTCCTAAACACACAGAACCAAGGAAGTTTGAAGAGTATAGCTCTCTGAATCAATATGATCAAGATGACACATATGATTAGTGATGAAATTGACCCCAAAGTCTGCTAATCTTAATAAGGGGTCTTTGAAACCAGAAATTTCACTTTATAAGGTAAGGTGCCCCCAAAAAATACTGGTTGCAACAATGATCATGAAAATAAGATAACAAGGGAATACAGGGGATTATTAAGAATTTAGGTATCACAGTCTTAAAAAAAAAAAAAAACAGCTAGGATAATACATTATGATGTACATCAAAATGTAAGACAATGACAGAGGAAGATAATGATTAAAACAATAACCATAACCCAGGATACAGTACTGACATGAATGCTAGAAAGAAGTACTTCACAAAATTTACTGTATACACAAATCATCTGAGGATCATGTAAAAATGTGAATTTTCATTCAACACACTTAGGTTAGAACAAAATCTTACACTTCTAACAAGTTCCACATGAAGCCATGGATGGGTCCAAGTAACACACTTTGAATATCAAAGGTCTGCTATCACCCAAAGAATTCAATGTAATAAGATACCTAATAAATGAAAAAGAAATATTCATGGACGAAAAACTCCCTCTCTGACACTCGCACAAATACACACATATAAACATTTTCACACACAAATGCTTTCTCTCTCACACTTACACCTATATACATGTGCTCCATCAAAATATATGATAAAACATCTAATGGGTTTAGAAACATAACTGAAATACTATGGTCAGCCATTGAAGAACTAAAATTGTAATTTAAACTGGAATGAGGACTGAACTGTTTGGAAAATGTACAAGTTAAACAGTTAGCTTTTATTGTTGGTAAGCAGCATGTATTGTTATTTATTTATGTGTTTTGATTATTCACAGAAATATACCTTTGTTTCTGGAGTTCTTTCATTTGAATGTTGAAATCAGTTTGCTGGGCTTTAGGCAGAGAACATACATTTACTGACTTGTTAATGAAGTGGCTCCCTCACTGAGGGCTTTTAAATAAATAGTTCCAGACTAGGTACAGGTTACAAGGTTGAAGTTTACAGAGAATTCTGCCTTTTTTTTACCAGTTAGAAATAGATATTTAAAATTTGTTTCCTCCTGTGTTGCAGGGTCTGTCTAGAAGAAAAGTAATCAAGCTGAGAGTAATAAGATAAATTAAAGGTGGTTTAGACAAACTAAGATAACCCATCTAAAAGTTTAAGAGATGAGTTAAAACTAAAAGAACATTTTCTGATTGAGCCTTAAGCCAAAAATCATTAACAATTCTCTTGAAGTACATGAAGAGTGACTTCAAGAAAAACCCAAGGTACATTTTCTACCACTACACAAAGTGCAAAAGTAAGTGAGAGATAAGCATAATGATATTAGAAAGATTTATTTTTTATTTTTTATTTAAATTCAATTAGCCCAGCATATAGTACATCATTGGTTTTTGATATAATGTTCATTGTTTCATTAGTTGCATATAACATCCAGTGTTCATCACATCACATGCCCTCCTTAATGCCCATCACCCAGTTACCCCATCCTCCCACCCACCTCCCCTTCCACAACCTCAGTTTGTTTCCCACAGTCCAGAGTCTCTCATGGTTTGTCTCCCTCTCTTATTTCTTCTCATTCAGCTTTCCCTCTTATCCCCTATGATCCTCTGCACTATTTCTTATATTCCACATATGAGTGAAACCATATGATAATTGTCTTTCTCTGATTGACTTATTTCACTTAGCATAATAGATTTAATTTAGAATTAAAGAGTTGACTGCTAAAGCATGAGGGGCCTTCAACAAAGAAACAGGCTATACCAAAAAGGTTCTGCATATTAGTCATGTTATTTCAGGTTGTAGAGAATTAAACATGCTCATGTTCCCTCAGAAAGGGAATCTTACTGTCAAGATTTATAGAGACAGATGGAAAAGAGGGATTGCTGACAAGCTAGTACCACCAGAAGAAAAGTTCCTACAATCTAGGCATGAATAATAATTGGGAAGTACCTTGAACAGTTAAACCATAGTGACCATCACAGAAGAAAGACTACATGGAACTCCATTCTCCCCTGTGATCTTATAGCACTTCATTGTCTACCCCTTTTCTCTTTTTCCTGAAGCCTTTGATGATCTGAACCATCCTGTTCAGGGCATATTTTAAGATGCTTTGAGAGAGAGAAAGAGATCTTTTTGGTTAAGTTGGTCATTGATACCATCTTGGTAAAGTATAACTCTCCTGTCTGATCACCATTAGGCCACTTATTAGCCAATAAATCTGAAGTACTTGAGACAGATATCCAGCCTTAGTCAACTAAGCCAAGCCAAAGTGAGGAAGACATATAGCCAATTTTCCTCAGAAGAAGTGTGGGCAATGAGAGGCACTCAAAATCTAATAAGCTGCTCTACAATCCACTTTTAGAAGACTATCCTTTCAGATCTTCAAAAATAGGACTGCCAACGAACTTCTTGGGGTAAATTACACAGCCTCAAAAGGGGAGAAAGAAAAAGTAAAATAAAAATTAAAAAATACAAAAAAGAAAAAAGAAGGGAAGAAAGAGTATGTCACTATTTGAATCTCTCTCAACTTCAGCTCAATGATTATGAGAATGAAGTACAAGATCTGTGTGATAAAGGAATTTGTGTTGAAAGGATTCTGCTAAAAGTTGTCTTTTCAATAAAGATACACATTTACTTCTATGTTATAAAGAGATACATGCCCTGTAGGGAGTAGAATCAAACATTTATAACTGAAAATAACTTTTGAAGTTATCCAGGACGATCCTTTACTTTTTAGAATAACAAATTAGGTCCCAGAAGATCTGCTAAATATGCCTAGTGATAGATAAGAATTATGATAATGTGAGGTGTTTTTTATTTATTCATTCAAAAAAGACTTCCTTCAGAACTTACTGTGTACAAGTAATTATGGATAAAATACAACCTCTGTTTTCAGAAGGGTTTTAAATTTACAATCACACAAAGACATGGGCTTTGTAGATAGACTGGGTGGGTTGAAAACATAGCTCTACCATTCATTAGCACAGACCTGGGGAAAGTTAATATTTTCCCTAATTCTTGGTTTCCTAATCTTCATGATAAAGACAATGGTATTCACTTTTTGGTTATTATGAAGTTATGTTAAATATTAATGACAGTCTCTTCAATAAATGGTACTGGGAAAATTGCATAGCTATGTGTAGAAGAATGAAATTCAACCATTCGCTTATACCATACACAAAGATAAACTCAAAATGGATAAAAGACCTCAACATGAGGCAGGAATCTTTCAAAATCCTAGAGGAGAACATAGGCAGTAACCTCTTCAACATCGGCCATAGCAACTTCTTTCAAGTTATGTCTCCAAAGGCAAAGGAAACAAAAGTGAAAATGAACTTTTGGGACTTCATCAAGATTAAAAACTTCTGCACAACAAATCAAACCATCAACGAAACAAAGAGGCAACCCATAGAATGGGAAAAGATATTCGCAAATGACACTACAGACAAAGGGCCGATATCCAAGATCTATAAAGAACTCCTCAAACTCAATGCACACAAAACAAATAAACACATCAAAAAATGGGAAGAAGACATGAACAGATGGCTAAGGGACACATGAAAATGGGCAGAAGACATGAACAAATGGCTAAGGGACACATGAAAAAATTTTCATCATCATTAGCCATCAGGGAGATTCAAATGAAAACCACATTAAGATACTACCTTACACCAGTCAGAATGGCCAAAATCAACAAGACAATAAACAAGTGTTGGAGGAGATGTGGAGAAAAGGGAACCATCTTACACTGTTGGTGGGGATTCAAGTTGGTGCAGCCACTTTGGAAAACAGTGTGGAGATTCTTTAAGAAATTAAAAATAGAGCAACCCTATGACCCTGCAATTACACTACTGGGTATTTCTCCAAAGATACAGATGTAGTGAAAAGGAGGGCCATCTGAACCCCAATGTTCATAGCAGCAATGGCCATAGTCACCAAACTGTGGAAAGAACCAAGATGCCCTTCAATGGATGAATGGATACAGAAGATATGGTCCATATATACAACAGAGTATTATGCCTTCATCAGAAAGGATGAATACCCAACTTTTGTATCAACATGGACAAGACTGGAAGAGATTATGCTGAGTGAAATAAGTCAAGCAGAGAGAGTCAATTATCATATGATTTCACTTACTTGTGGAGCATAAGGAATAACACAGTAGACATGGGGTGATGGAGAAGAGAACTGAGTTGGGGAAATTGGAGGCAGAGACAAACCATGAGAGACTGTGGACTTTGAGAAAGAAACTGAGGGTTTGGGAGCGGTATGTGTGTGGGGGGGTTAGCCTGGTGGTGGGTATTATGGAGGGCACTCATTACATGGAGCACTGGGTGTGGTGCATAAACAATAAATTTTGGAACACTGAAAAAAAATTAAATTAAAAGTAAATAAATAAATAAATAGATAAATAGATATTAATGGAAATGCTTAGTATGGAGCCTGAGACAGAGTAGATATTCAGTCAATGTAAGTTATCATTAGTCTAGTTCACTGTGTATTCTCCTATACTTGCTTTCAGTGTTTAAAATAATCTAATTGTAATAGGGATAAAAAAATAACAAAAACCACAGGGGCAATAATATTACCATCATCATTTATATATATTGAGCTATATGTGTAAAAGAGTAGGGAGATCAAATACAAATTAATTTCTAGTCCTTGCTTGATTTCAGTGAGATGCACGGTTCTCAAAATGCAGGATTTATAAAACAAAGCACATGAAGAGTCATAAGAATCATGAGATACAGTCAGAAAGGTCTCCCGAACACACAAAAAAGAAGGAATACCTACTCAAAGAAGGGAACAGAAATTTCCTACATTGATAGAAACATTATGATTGGATTTAAAGTGAAGACCAGTTCTTAAGCCAGCTTAAGGAGCCCATAGTCCTGGTAAAAATCACAATTAGTTGTTTGAATCAACTTCAGCAAATTATTTAATTGTTTAAGCCTTATTTGCCATATCTACAACAGGGATACCAAAAGTCTGTAACTCTCTTAGATGTTTTACCTTTACAAAATAAAGGTAAAAATGCTTAGTATAATAAAAAAAAAAAAAAGGAAGAAAATAAAAATAAAAAGGCATTCAATATATGTTAATCAACTTGCCCTGCCTTGCTCTAAGAAGGAGAGGAACATAGCTTATTAAGAATGCTCTTTGAATTCATGACAGCTTTAGCCAACTGGCTCAGGTGTTCAGATCTGGCCACTTCTTTATCTAGAGACAATATTCAAATATCCGGACTAGGTCAGATGCCCTTCGGTCTTAGCAGGGCTATCTACATAAAGAACAGTCTCTACAATATAACCATTTAGGAAAGTATTTCTCCAGTAAGAAAATGAGTTGTCCACAATGTCTACTGAGCTTTGTGCATAATGTCAGCTTTCATTAATGTTTTTGTCCTTTTAAGTGTCAGAAAACATACACACACACAAACATATATTTAGAAGGCCCAAAATGTTACAGTAGGAAATCTGGTCAAACAGGATAGCTAGAAATTTAAAATCCAAATGGGGCAATTATATAGGCAGAGAATATATTGGGGCAGGAGCCTTATAAATTGTCTATCTGAGGTTTTCAGAAATAAAAATTACTGCCTTACGTTTATCACCTACAAAAGGAATGTTAACTAGCATGTCCTAATCTGAATGGGGACTCTAAACTTCTTTTATAGGGGGAATGTTTAAAATAACTTCATATTCTGGATTAAAAGATAAAAATAAGGTAGCTATTAACTTTTAAGGACATCTAAGCAACAAAATTGTGAAAGTAGGATTTCTAAGAATTTCTAAGAATTTTTAGCTTTCCAGGCTGTCTATTAAAATCACTCACTGTTTTCTCCCAAGTGATTATCAATAAAACCTTTGAAATAAAAAAAATACATAAATACATTAGAACAAAAACATATTAGTGCTCATTTTAGAGACAGCAAGAAAAAGGAATTAAGTAATCCATCCTGATTTCTGAGGTGTTATAAGATGTAGGTGAAACATTAGAATTAGTGAATTAGGCTATATGAAAACCATCAGACTCCTCGTTTGGTACATAGTATATTCTCTGTTTCCTGATAAAACTGAATTTATATTTCATAAACTAATTGGAGGAAACAGGTCTTTGGTTGCAATTTTCAAGGAGAAAAATAGAAGTAGGCTGAGTAGCATCACAATCAATGAAGCTGAGACCATGACTTTGTTGTTGTTTTTCTTTAAATTTTTATTTCAATATAGTTATTATAAAATGATATATTAGTTCCAGGTGTACAATACGGTAATTGAATAGTTTTGTATATTACTTAGTGCTTATCAAATAAGTATACTCTTAATCCCCTTCACCCATTTCACCCATCCCTCCACCCAACTCTCCTCTGGTACCTATCACTTTGTTCTCTATAGTTAAAAGACTGTTTTTTGATTTGTCTCTTTTTTCCTTCATGCATTTGTTTTGTTTCTTAATTCTATGTATGAGAGCAAATGTATGGTATTTGTCTTTCTTTGACTGACATTTCACTTAGCACTATACTCTCTAGATCCATCCATGTTGTTGCAAATGACAAGATTTCATTCTTTTTGATGGCTGAGTAATGTTCCATTGTATATGTATACACATTTTCTTTATCCATTCATGTATTGATGGACATTTGGACTGCTTCCATAGTTTGGCTATTATAAATAATGCTGCAATAAACATAGGGGTGCATATATCCTTTTGAATTAGTGTTTTTCTATTGGGGGGGTATTACTGGATCATGTGATAATTCTATTTTTAATTTTTTGAGGAACCTCTGTACTGTTTTCCACAGTGACTATACCGGTTTGTATTCCTACTAACTGTCCACAATGGTTCCTTTTTGTCCACCTCATCACCAACACTTGTTGTTTCTTGTGATTTTGATTTTAGCCATTCTGAACGGTGTGAGGTGATATCTTATTGGGGTTTTGATTTGTGTTTCCCTGATGATTGGTGATGTTGAGCATCTTTTCATATATCTGTTAGCCAATTGTATGTCTTCTTTGGAGAAATGTCTGTTAATGTCTTCTGCTTATTTCTAATTGGATTATTTATTTTTTATTTTTTTGGTGTTGAGTTTTATAACTATCCCTAAAGCTTAACTGCTTAACTACAGAAAGAGTAGAGTAAAATAATTTCTCTCAACCTGCATATGATCCCTCCCAAACACCTATGAAGGAGAACCATACATACATACATACAGACAGACATATACATTTATTTCAACTTCAGACTTACTATAATTCCAGAGGCCTAGTATAAAAGTCAGTGAGGTTTTCTTATTTGAAAGAATAAGGGTCACATTTAAAGACAGAGTTGAACCAAGATTTTGCATGGGGGTTAATAAGAATTTTGGTAGGTTATACAGAGTTTCAAAATGAAAAGACCTTGATGGCATGCATGGTTTTATTTTACTTAGTTTTTTTATAGTTTTTTTTTTAATTTTTTTTAAATTAACATATACTGTATTATTTGCTTCAGGGGTACAGGTGTGTGAGTCATCTGTCTTGCATAATTCACAGCACTCACCATAGTGCATACCCTCCCCCGCAAAGTCCATAACCCAGCCACCCTATCCCTCCCCCCAGCAACCCTCAGTTTGTTTCCTGAGATTAAAATTCTCTTGTGGTTTTTCTCCTTCCCTGGTCCCATCTTGTTTCATTTTTCCTTCCCTTCCCCCCATGACTCCTGCCTTGCTTCTCATAGTCCTCATATCAGAGAGATCATATGATAATTGTCTTTCTCTGATTGACTTATTCCACTTAGCATAATACCCTCTATTCCATTCATGTCATTGCAAATAGCAAGATTTCAGGGTTTTGGTAGCTGCATAGTATTCCGTTGTATATGTATACAACATCTTCTTTATCCGCTCATCTGTTGATAGACATCTAGGATCTTTCCATAGCTTGGCTATTGTGGGCATTGCTGCTATAAACATGCAGGTGCACGTGCCTCTTCAGATTACTACATTTGTATCTTTATTGTAAATACCTAGTAGTGCAATTGCTGGGTTATAGACTGGCTCTACTTTCAACTTTTTGAGGAACCTTCATACTGTTTCCCAGAGTTGCTGCACCAACTTGCATTCCCACCCAAAATGTAGGAGGGTTCTCCTTTCTCTGCATCCTTTCAAACACCTGTCATTTCCTGACTGGTTAATTGTAGCGATTCTGACTGGTGTGTGGTAGTATCTCACGGTGGTTTTGATTTGTATCTCCCTGATGCCGAGTGATGTTGAAGCACTTTTTTATGTGTCTTTTGGCAATTTGGTTGTCTTCTTTGCAGAAACACCTGTTCATGTCTTCTTCCCATTTCTTAATTGGGTTATTTGTTTTTGGGGTATTGAGTCTGATAAGTTTTTATAGATTTCGGATACTAGTCCCTTATCTGATATGTTATTTGCAAATATCTTCTCCCGTTCTGTCAGTTGTCTTTGGTTTTGTTGACTGTTTTCTTTTCTGTACAAAAGATTTTTATCTTGATGAAGTCCCAATAATTCATTTTTGCCCTTGTTTCCCTTGCCATTGGTGATGTTTCTAGAAAGAAGTTTATATGGCTGAGGTCGAAGAGGTTGCTTTCTGTTCTTAATGTTGAACAATTAGGTATGAAGATGAATGAGTGCCAGATATCAATACATTTCTGCTCTGCCATTTAAGACTTGAACAGTGAACCAAGACTGTTATTTTTAAGTTTTGTGATACAATTTTTAAGTTTTGTCCCAAATCTTGATAAAGTTGGATATTCACAAATATCTTCTGGAAGAGATTTAAGCAGAGGAGATTGCTTTTACTTCTCTGTTTTTACAGAGAAAAGGGGAAAGAACAACCATGAGATGAGAGATGCATTAAAATTTTAGCTGCAACAAGAACTCTTAGCAACACAGTGAATATGATATTATAAATTCCCTGAAATTTTGGAAATCTTGCCAAGAGATTTTTACTTTCCACCAGAATTGAGATAGGCAGTTTGAGACAATTTATATAAATTACAAAAGACAAGATGATACCAGTAACATCTAGGTATACACAGGATGAATTTTTTGGCTCTCTTTTTATACATAGCAAGAGATATTTTTCTTAATATCACTGTTCCTTTACAGCTATATTGGATCTTAGATACAGGATTCTTAAATATTGATGAAATTTTAATATGAAAATACCAGGGTGGCTTCCATTATCTTTTAAAAATATGCTGCCTTTCTCAATCTAATTTAGAGATAGAAGGGCTGGAGAGTTGATTTTTACCTTCTATCAGTTCCAAAATAGCTAAGCGAGAGAAATGGTCAATAGTATAAGTTAAATTGTCCAACATGAAGTAAACATACATATAGCAAGCCCCACACTGTGCCATTTGCTAATTCTAGACATAAGAGTGAGGAACCCAATAAATAGGACCCATGCCTTCATGGAGCTTGCAGTTTAATGTGGAGGAAATAATAAACTTTTTTTTTTTTAAGTTGTAAGAAAAAAATATATAGCATATATTTAGCATCTATGATAGAGAAATCTACCCTAGGATGCAGTGGTGTGTATTTGGGGTTAGGAATGCTGAGATATGTAGATGAAATTAAGGTATGGTGCAGCCACATAACAGTTCCTTTTGAACTCGAGTTCCTTTTAGTTCCTAGAGCTAGAGTTCCTTTAAAAAATGAAGAGCTTATTTCCCAAGAACTTGAAGCACTGCTGGAAGTCAGATCTCAAGTCTCAGCCTTTTTTAGAAAATATGTCAGCTGAAGAACCTGGGTTCGCTCAAGTTCACATCTCCTTCCAGGGATGTCCACTGTGATGAGAAGTCAGGAATATAAATATCCAGCAGCTCATGCCAACATGTGATAAACCTAAGGCCCATTCTAGTTCCAGATCTTCCCTCGGGGTGGGCTGAGGCCTGGTTGGACTGCATTGCAGCACAGTTTTTCCTTCTACCCAGTCTCTCTTCCTTCTCTGCCCTTCTCCTGGTGTTGATGAAAAGAACTCTGACTCAGAATCTGCTTTTTCTAGACAAAAGAATTTGGTAGAGTATGGTTGTATTTATGAAAGTATCCCAAGAATAGGGGTAAATGTTTCCTCCCAAATCTGAAGACAGAGGGACATTTTTATACTGAAGGAACTAGGGAAAAGGATGTGGTGGTGAGTATGACTGGAAGTTAGTGAGGAAATTAAAGTACACTAAAGTGTAAGATCTGTACGGGGAGATATTTTTGTCCTTTAGATTTACAGACACTATCCTCAATGCCTAATTAATACTTGAAGATAAAATCATAAGAAAGTAGTGGGTTATCTTGTGGAACTCAAGGGCAACAATGCACCTGATTGCAGGATAGGACTGGAAAGATTTAAAAAAACAAACAGAACAACAACAACAAACCAAACCAACCAACCAAACAAAAACCCAAAACACACCAGTACTCTCATTCTCTTTTCATTCTGCAGGTCGATTTTTTTTTTCTCTGATTTTCTGTTTCACATGATTGGATATGTCTACCTCAGACCCTCAGTATACAAGTAATTATACACAAAGGTATTAATTATCTCTATCTCAGCCCCAACTCTAAACATAGAAATTTGAATTCTAGCCTTTAGATATACGAGGGAATTAATTTCTTATTTTAAGTCAACCCAATCAGTAATTACTTGTTATGGCAACCCAAGGTATATAATACACCTTGAAAGACACTAAATATCAAAAGTCAAGTAAGGAAAAATAGGATATCTGAGAGTATCTGTTAAGATTGAATCAATAATTCATAATCTTCCAAAAATAAAAGGAACCAGGTCCAAATGTTTTCAGTTATGAATCCTACAAAATACTTTCAAGGAGAAATGATAGTAATTCTCTGCATTATCTTCCCAAAAATAGAAGCAGAAGGAACACTTTCTACCTCATTTTATGAGACCAGCATCACCCTAAAACCAAAACTGATCAAGGGATTATAAGAAAGGTGAAATACAGAGCGATATTGCTCCTCAGCTTAGATGCAAAAAACCTCAAAAGTGGACTCAAATAAGCTTGGACTTATTCAAATAAAAAAATCAGCTCTGCTCCCTTTAATAAGTGTACAGATAAATACATTATGGTATACACATACCATGGACTATTACTCAGTGATTAAAATAAATGAACCATTAATCGTTGCAAAGACATGGAGGAAGTTAAAATGTGTAATGATTAGTGAAAAAAGGCCATTTGGAAAGGCTGTAAGATTTTGACTATATGACATTATGAAAAACACAAAACTATGGATACAATAAAACGATCAGTAATTGCCAGGGATGGAGGGGGAAACGTGGGAGAATGAATAGGTGGAGCATAGGGGATTATTAGGTCAGTAAAACTTTTCTGCATGATACTGTAATGGTAGATGCATGACATTATCATTTTTCAAAATTAATAGAACTGTCCAATGGAAAAATTGAGCCATAATGTAAACTATGGACTTTAACAAAAATGTTATCAATATTAGTTGCCCATCAGCACTGCACTCTAGTTGATGAAGTTTGTGCCTCTTGAACAGCATATGTCCTTTTCTTTTCCATCTTCTCCTATCTCCAGGTGTTCTTTTTTTTTTTTTTTTTAATACATATATATTTTTATCCCCAGGGGTACAGGTCTGTGAATCGCCAGGTTTACACACTTCACAGCACTCACCATAGCACATACCCTACCCAATGTCCATAACCCCACCCCCCCAACACCCCTCCCCCCATCAACCCTCAGTTTGTTTTGTGAGATTAAGAGACACTTATGGTTTGTCTCCCTCCCAATCCCATCTTCTTTCATTTACTCCTCTCCTACCCCCTTAACCCCCATGGTGCATCTCCTCCCCTCATATCAGGGAGATCATATGAGAGTTGTCTTTCTCCTATTGACTTATTTCGCTAAGCATGATATCTTCTAGTTCCATCCACGTCGTCGCAAATGGCAAGATTTCATTTCTTTTGATGGCTGCATAGTATTCCATTGTGTATATATACCACTTCTTCTTTATCCATTCGTCTGTTGATGGACATCTAGGTTCTTTCCATAGTTTGGCTATTGTAGACATTGCTGCTATAAACATTCGGGTGCACGTGCCCCTTCGGATCACTACGTTTGTATCTTTAGGGAAAATACCCAGCAGTGCAATTGCTGGGTCATAGGGTAGTTCTATTTTCAACATTTTGAGGAACCTGCATGCTGTTTTCCAGAGTGGTTGCACCAGCTTGCATTCCCACCAACAGTGTAGGAGGGTTCCCCTTTCTCCGCATCCTCGCCAGCATCTGTCATTTCCGGACTTGTTAATTTTAGCCATTCTGACTGGTGTGAGGTGGTATCTCATTGTGGTTTTGATTTGTATTTCCCTGATGCCGAGTGATATGGAGCACTTTTTCATGTGTCTGTTCGCCATCTGGATGTCTTCTTTGCAGAAATGTCTGTTCATGTCTTCTGCCCATTTCTTGATTGGAATATTTGTTCTTTGGGTGTTGAGTTTGCTAAGTTCTTTATAGATTTTGGATACTAGCCCTTTATCTGATATGTCATTTGCAAATATCTTCTCCCATTCTGTCAGTTGTCTTTTGGTTTTGTTAACTGTTTCCTTTGCTGTGCAAAAGCTTTTGATCTTGATAAAATCCCAATAGTTCATTTTCGCCCTGGCTTCCTTTGCCTTTGGCGATGTTCCTAGGAAGATGTTGCTGCGGCTGAGGTCAAAGAGGTTGCTGCCTGTGTTCTCCTCAAGGATTTTGATGGATTCCTTTCTCACATTGAGGTCCTTCATACATTTTGAGTCTATTTTTGTGTATGCTGTAAGGAAATGATCCAATTTCATTTTTCTGCATGTGGCTGTCCAATTTTCCCAACACCATTTATTGAAGAGGCTGTCTTTTTTCCATTGGACATTCTTTCCTGCTTTGTTGAAGATTAGTTGACCATAGAGTAGAGGGTCTATTTCTGGGCTCTCTATTCTGTTCCATCGATCTATGTGTCTGTTTTTGTGCCAGTACCATGCTGTCTTGATGATGACAGCTTTGTAATAGAGCTTGAAGTCTGGAATTGTGATGCCACCAACTTTGGCTTTCTTTTTCAATATTCCTTTGGCTATTCGAGGTCTTTTCTGGTTCCATATAAATTTTAGGATTATTTGTTCCATTTCTTTGAAAAAAATGGATGGTACTTTGATAGGAATTGCATTAAATGTGTAGATTGCTTTAGGTAGCATAGACATTTTCACAATATTTATTCTTCCAATCCAAGAGCATGGAACACTTTTCCATTTCTTTGTGTCTTCCTCAATTTCTTTCATGAGTAGTTTATAGTTTTCTGTGTATAGATTCTTAGTCTCTTTGGTTAGGTTTATTCCTAGGTATCTTATAGTTTTGGGTGCAATTGTAAATGGGACTGACTCCTTAATTTCTCTTTCTTCTGTCTTGTTGTTGGTGTAGAGAAATGCAACTGATTTCTGTGCATTGATTTTATATCCTGACACTTTACTGAATTCCTGTACCAGTTCTAGCAGTTTTGGAGTGGAGTCTTTTGGGTTTTCCACATAGAGTATCATATCATCTGCAAAGAGTGATAGTTTGACTTCTTCTTTGCCAATTTGGATCCCTTTAATTTCCTTTTGTTGTCAATTGCTGAGGCTAGGACTTCTAGTACTATGTTGAATAGCAGTGGTGATAACGGACATCCCTGCCGTGTTCCTGACCTTAGCGGAAAAGCTTTCAGTTTTTCTCCATTGAGAATGATATTTGCGGTGGGTTTTTCATAGATGGCTTTGATAATATTGAGGTATGTACCCTCTATCCCTACTCTTTGAAGAGTTTTGATCAGGAAGGGATGCTGTACTTTGTCAAATGCTTTTTCAGCATCTATTGAGAGTATCATATGGTTCTTGTTCTTTCTTTTATTAATGTGTTGTATCACATTGATTGATTTGCGGATGTTGAACCAACCTTGCAGCCCTGGAATAAATCCCACTTGGTCGTGGTGAATAATCCTTTTAATGTACTGTTGAATCCTATTGGCTAGTATTTTGGTGAGAATTTTTGCATCTGTGTTCATCAAGGATATTGGTCTGTAGTTCTCTTTTTTTGATGGGATCCTTGTCTGGTTTGGGGATCAAGGTGAGGCTGGCCTCATAAAATGAGTTTGGAAGTTTTCCTTCCATTTCTATTTTTTTGGAACAGTTTCAGGAGAATAGGAATTAGTTCTTCTTTAAATGTTTGGTAGAATTCCCCCGGGAAGCCGTCTGGCCCTGGGCTTTTGTTTATTTGGAAATTTTTGATGACTGTTTCAATCTCCTTACTGGATATGGGTCTGTCCAGGCTTTCTATTTCTTCCTGGTTCAGTTATGGTAGTTTATATGTCTCTAGGAATGCATCCATTTCTTCCAGATTGTCAAATTTGTTGGCGTAGAGTTGCTCATAGTATGCTCTTATAATTGTCTGTATTTCTTTGGTGTTAGTTGTGATCTCTCCTCTTTCACTCATGATTTTATTTATTTGGGTCCTTTCTCTTTTCTTTTTGATAAGTCTGGCCAGGGGTTTATCAATCTTATTAATTCTTTCAAAGAACCAGTTCTTCATTTCGTTGATTTGTTCTATTGTTTTTTGTTAATTGTTAGATCTTCTTGTTGGACAGATCCTTTGAGTATGATATAGTGTCCTTCCTCATCTCTTATTATAGTCTTTGGCTTAAAATCTAATTGATCTGATATAAGGATTGCCACTCCTGCTTTCTTCTGATGTCCATTAGCATGGTAAATTCTTTTCCACCCCCTCACTTTAAATCTGGAGGTGTCTTTGGGTTTAAAATGAGTTTCTTGTAGGCAACATATAGATGGGTTTTGTTTTTTTATCCATTCTGATACCCTGTGTCTTTTGATTGGGGCATGTAGCCCATTAACATTCAGGGTGACTATTGAGAGATATGAATTTAGTGCCATTGTATTGCCTGTAAGGTGACTGTTATTGTATATTGTCTCTGTTCCTTTCTGATCTACTACTTTTCAGCTCTCTCTTTGCTTAGAGGACCCCTTTCAATATTTCCTGTAGAGCTGGTTTGGTGTTTGCAAATTCTTTCAGTTTTTGTTTGTCCTGGAAGCTTTTAATCTCTCCTTCTATTTTCAATGATAGCCTAGCTGGGTATAGTATACTTGGCTGCATGTTTTTCTCATTTAGTGCTTTGAATATATCATGAATATATCATCTTTCTGGCCTGCTAGGTCTCTGTGGATAAGTCTGCTGCCAATCTAATATTTTTACCATTGTATGTTACAGACTTCTTCTCCCGGGCTGCTTTCAGGATTTTCTCTTTGTCACTAAGACTTGTAAATTTGACTATTAGGTGACGGGGTGTGGACCTATTCTTATTGATTTTGAGTGGGGTTCTCTGAACCTCCTGGATTTTGATGCTTGTTCCCTTTGCCATATTGGGGAAATTCTCTCCAATAATTCTCTCCAATATACCTTCTGCTCCCCTCTCTCTTTCTTCTTCTTCTGGAATCCCAATTATTCTAATGTTGTTTAGTCTTATGGTGTCACTTATCTCTCGAATTCTCCCCTTGTGGTCCAGTAGCTGTTTGTCCCTCTTTTGCTCAGCTTCTTTATTCTCTGTCATTCGGTCTTCTATATCGCTAATTCTTTCTTCGGCCTCATTTATCCTAGCAGTGAGAGCCTCCATTTTTGATTGCACCTCATTAATAGTTTTTTTGATTTCAACTTGGTTAGATTTATTTCTTTTATTTCTCCAGAAAGGGCTTTTATATCTCCTGAGAGCGTTTCTCTAATATCTTCCATGCCTTTATCGAGCCCGGCTAGAACCTTGAGAATCGTCATTCTGAACTCTAGATCTGACATATTACCAATGTCTGTATTGATTAGGTCCCTAACCTTTGGTACTGCCTCTTGTTCTTTTTTTTGTGGTGAATTTTTCTGCCTTGTCATTTTGTCCAGATAAGAGTATATGAAGGAGCAAGTAAAATACTAAAAGGGTGGCAACAACCCCAGGAAAATATGCTTTAGCCAAATCAGAAGAGATCCCAAAT
>NW_022631109.1:452603-456904 GCF_010015895.1 Lontra canadensis | reverse complement strand
TTTGTGAGATTAAGAGACACTTATGGTTTGTCTCCCTCCCAATCCCATCTTCTTTCATTTACTCCTCTCCTACCCCCTTAACCCCCATGGTGCATCTCCTCCCCTCATATCAGGGAGATCATATGAGAGTTGTCTTTCTCCTATTGACTTATTTCGCTAAGCATGATATCTTCTAGTTCCATCCACGTCGTCGCAAATGGCAAGATTTCATTTCTTTTGATGGCTGCATAGTATTCCATTGTGTATATATACCACTTCTTCTTTATCCATTCGTCTGTTGATGGACATCTAGGTTCTTTCCATAGTTTGGCTATTGTAGACATTGCTGCTATAAACATTCGGGTGCACGTGCCCCTTCGGATCACTACGTTTGTATCTTTAGGGAAAATACCCAGCAGTGCAATTGCTGGGTCATAGGGTAGTTCTATTTTCAACATTTTGAGGAACCTGCATGCTGTTTTCCAGAGTGGTTGCACCAGCTTGCATTCCCACCAACAGTGTAGGAGGGTTCCCCTTTCTCCGCATCCTCGCCAGCATCTGTCATTTCCTGACTTGTTAATTTTAGCCATTCTGACTGGTGTGAGGTGGTATCTCATTGTGGTTTTGATTTGTATTTCCCTGATGCCGAGTGATATGGAGCACTTTTTCATGTGTCTGTTCGCCATCTGGATGTCTTCTTTGCAGAAATGTCTGTTCATGTCTTCTGCCCATTTCTTGATTGGAATATTTGTTCTTTGGGTGTTGAGTTTGCTAAGTTCTTTATAGATTTTGGATACTAGCCCTTTATCTGATATGTCATTTGCAAATATCTTCTCCCATTCTGTCAGTTGTCTTTTGGTTTTGTTAACTGTTTCCTTTGCTGTGCAAAAGCTTTTGATCTTGATAAAATCCCAATAGTTCATTTTCGCCCTGGCTTCCTTTGCCTTTGGCGATGTTCCTAGGAAGATGTTGCTGCGGCTGAGGTCAAAGAGGTTGCTGCCTGTGTTCTCCTCAAGGATTTTGATGGATTCCTTTCTCACATTGAGGTCCTTCATACATTTTGAGTCTATTTTTGTGTATGCTGTAAGGAAATGATCCAATTTCATTTTTCTGCATGTGGCTGTCCAATTTTCCCAACACCATTTATTGAAGAGGCTGTCTTTTTTCCATTGGACATTCTTTCCTGCTTTGTTGAAGATTAGTTGACCATAGAGTAGAGGGTCTATTTCTGGGCTCTCTATTCTGTTCCATCGATCTATGTGTCTGTTTTTGTGCCAGTACCATGCTGTCTTGATGATGACAGCTTTGTAATAGAGCTTGAAGTCTGGAATTGTGATGCCACCAACTTTGGCTTTCTTTTTCAATATTCCTTTGGCTATTCGAGGTCTTTTCTGGTTCCATATAAATTTTAGGATTATTTGTTCCATTTCTTTGAAAAAAATGGATGGTACTTTGATAGGAATTGCATTAAATGTGTAGATTGCTTTAGGTAGCATAGACATTTTCACAATATTTATTCTTCCAATCCAAGAGCATGGAACACTTTTCCATTTCTTTGTGTCTTCCTCAATTTCTTTCATGAGTAGTTTATAGTTTTCTGTGTATAGATTCTTAGTCTCTTTGGTTAGGTTTATTCCTAGGTATCTTATAGTTTTGGGTGCAATTGTAAATGGGACTGACTCCTTAATTTCTCTTTCTTCTGTCTTGTTGTTGGTGTAGAGAAATGCAACTGATTTCTGTGCATTGATTTTATATCCTGACACTTTACTGAATTCCTGTACCAGTTCTAGCAGTTTTGGAGTGGAGTCTTTTGGGTTTTCCACATAGAGTATCATATCATCTGCAAAGAGTGATAGTTTGACTTCTTCTTTGCCAATTTGGATCCCTTTAATTTCCTTTTGTTGTCAATTGCTGAGGCTAGGACTTCTAGTACTATGTTGAATAGCAGTGGTGATAACGGACATCCCTGCCGTGTTCCTGACCTTAGCGGAAAAGCTTTCAGTTTTTCTCCATTGAGAATGATATTTGCGGTGGGTTTTTCATAGATGGCTTTGATAATATTGAGGTATGTACCCTCTATCCCTACTCTTTGAAGAGTTTTGATCAGGAAGGGATGCTGTACTTTGTCAAATGCTTTTTCAGCATCTATTGAGAGTATCATATGGTTCTTGTTCTTTCTTTTATTAATGTGTTGTATCACATTGATTGATTTGCGGATGTTGAACCAACCTTGCAGCCCTGGAATAAATCCCACTGGGTCGTGGTGAATAATCCTTTTAATGTACTGTTGAATCCTATTGGCTAGTATTTTGGTGAGAATTTTTGCATCTGTGTTCATCAAGGATATTGGTCTGTAGTTCTCTTTTTTGATGGGATCCTTGTCTGGTTTGGGGATCAAGGTGAGGCTGGCCTCATAAAATGAGTTTGGAAGTTTTCCTTCCATTTCTATTTTTTTGGAACAGTTTCAGGAGAATAGGAATTAGTTCTTCTTTAAATGTTTGGTAGAATTCCCCCGGGAAGCCGTCTGGCCCTGGGCTTTTGTTTATTTGGAAATTTTTGATGACTGTTTCAATCTCCTTACTGGATATGGGTCTGTCCAGGCTTTCTATTTCTTCCTGGTTCAGTTATGGTAGTTTATATGTCTCTAGGAATGCATCCATTTCTTCCAGATTGTCAAATTTGTTGGCGTAGAGTTGCTCATAGTATGCTCTTATAATTGTCTGTATTTCTTTGGTGTTAGTTGTGATCTCTCCTCTTTCACTCATGATTTTATTTATTTGGGTCCTTTCTCTTTTCTTTTTGATAAGTCTGGCCAGGGGTTTATCAATCTTATTAATTCTTTCAAAGAACCAGTTCTTCATTTCGTTGATTTGTTCTATTGTTTTTTGTTAATTGTTAGATCTTCTTGTTGGACAGATCCTTTGAGTATGATATAGTGTCCTTCCTCATCTCTTATTATAGTCTTTGGCTTAAAATCTAATTGATCTGATATAAGGATTGCCACTCCTGCTTTCTTCTGATGTCCATTAGCATGGTAAATTCTTTTCCACCCCCTCACTTTAAATCTGGAGGTGTCTTTGGGTTTAAAATGAGTTTCTTGTAGGCAACATATAGATGGGTTTTGTTTTTTTATCCATTCTGATACCCTGTGTCTTTTGATTGGGGCATGTAGCCCATTAACATTCAGGGTGACTATTGAGAGATATGAATTTAGTGCCATTGTATTGCCTGTAAGGTGACTGTTATTGTATATTGTCTCTGTTCCTTTCTGATCTACTACTTTTCAGCTCTCTCTTTGCTTAGAGGACCCCTTTCAATATTTCCTGTAGAGCTGGTTTGGTGTTTGCAAATTCTTTCAGTTTTTGTTTGTCCTGGAAGCTTTTAATCTCTCCTTCTATTTTCAATGATAGCCTAGCTGGGTATAGTATACTTGGCTGCATGTTTTTCTCATTTAGTGCTTTGAATATATCATGAATATATCATCTTTCTGGCCTGCTAGGTCTCTGTGGATAAGTCTGCTGCCAATCTAATATTTTTACCATTGTATGTTACAGACTTCTTTTCCCGGGCTGCTTTCAGGATTTTCTCTTTTTCACTAAGACTTGTAAATTTTACTATTAGGTGATGGGCTGTGGACCTATACTTATTGATCTTGAGGGGGGGTTCTCTGAACCTCCTGGATTTTGATGCTTGTTCCCTTTGCCATATTGGGGAAATTCTCTCCAATAATTCTCTCCAATATACCTTCTGCTCCCCTCTCTCTTTCTTCTTCTTCTGGAATCCCAATTATTCTAATGTTGTTTAGTCTTATGGTGTCACTTATCTCTCGAATTCTCCCCTTGTGGTCCAGTAGCTGTTTGTCCCTCTTTTGCTCAGCTTCTTTATTCTCTGTCATTCGGTCTTCTATATCGCTAATTCTTTCTTCGGCCTCATTTATCCTAGCAGTGAGAGCCTCCATTTTTGATTGCACCTCATTAATAGTTTTTTTGATTTCAACTTGGTTAGATTTATTTCTTTTATTTCTCCAGAAAGGGCTTTTATATCTCCTGAGAGCGTTTCTCTAATATCTTCCATGCCTTTATCGAGCCCGGCTAGAACCTTGAGAATCGTCATTCTGAACTCTAGATCTGACATATTACCAATGTCTGTATTGATTAGGTCCCTAACCTTTGGTACTGCCTCTTGTTCTTTTTTTTGTGGTGAATTTTTCTGCCTTGTCATTTTGTCCAGATAAGAGTATATGAAGGAGCAAGTAAAATACTAAAAGGGTGGCAACAACCCCAGGAAAATATGCTTTAGCCAAATCAGAAGAGATCCCAAAT
>NW_022631109.1:441603-452503 GCF_010015895.1 Lontra canadensis | reverse complement strand
AAAAAAAAAAAAAAAAACAATTAGAAAAAGAAAACCAATAAAGGAAAAATATAAAAAGGAAATATATATATATATATATATATATATATATATATATATTAGATAAACTAGTTAAAAAGCGTTAAAAATGAAAAGGGTAAAAGTTAAAAAAAATTTAGCAGAAGAAGAGAAAAAAAAATTGAAAAAAAAATTAAATTAACTGCACGGCTAAACAATCATGGGGAGAAAGCCATGAGTTCCATGCTTTGCTTTCTCCTTCTCTGGAATTCCGCTGCTCTCCTTGGTATTGAAACTGCACTCCTTGGTAGTGAACTTGGTCCTGGCTGGGTTTCTTGTTGATCTTCTGGGGGAGGGGCCTGTTGTATTGATTCTCGAGTGTCTGCCCCAGGCGGAGTTGCACTGCCCTTACCAGGGGCCGTGCTGAGTAATCCGCTCGGGTTTGCTTTTGGGAGCTTTTGTTCCCTGAGCGCTTTCCGTAGAGTTCCGGAGGACAGAAATGAAGATGGCGGCCTACCAGTCTCCAGCCCAGAGGAGCCGAGAGCCCGGGCCCCACTCCTCAGTGTGCCCTCAGAGAACAGCGCCCAATTACTCCCGTCACCCTGGCCTCTGGCCGCGCTCTGAGCTCACCGAGCCTGCGACCGGTTCAAGGTAAGCCCGAGCTGTGAGCTCACTCCTCGGCTCCATCTCTGTAGCCGGCTTCCCCGTTCTAATAGCTGCAAGCTCTGCGACACTTAGACATCCCTGATCCTTCTGTGACCCTGCACGACCCGAGGCCACGCTGACCCCGCGTAGGCTTCACCCCGGTTAAGCCTCTGGAGCGATGTCCCTCAGTGGAACAGACTTTGAAAAGTCCTGATTTTGTGCTCCATTGCTCAGCCACTCGCCGGGAGCCAGCCCCTCCCCCCGCGGTCTATCTTCCCGTCGATTTGGATTCACTTCTCCGCCAGTCCTACCTTTCAGAAAGTGGTTGATTTTCTGTTTCTAGAATTGCTGTTCTTCTCTTCGATCTCCCGTTGGATTTGTAGGTGTTTGCAATCTCTGGATAAGCTATCTAGCTGATCTCCCGCTACCTGAAGTAGTCTCAGCCTGCTACTTCTCTGCCATCTTGACTCCTCCCCCTCTCCAGGTGTTCTTAATTTGTGGCAAAGCTCCAACCTCTGTCTCTATAGTCACATGACCATCATGAGTCTGATTTGATGCATTCTTTGTTTCTTCAGACTTTATTTTGTTTCTTGCCTTTTACTATGTCTCACAATTCTGTTTTGAAAGTGAGACATGATGTGTTAGGTAATAGAAACCGAGAGAAGTAGGAAATTAATGTGATGTTTTATGCTAATCTTACTAGGCATTGGGCTGATTTCATACTGCTGTAGCTGTAGGTATCAGAGGCTACAGATTCTTAGGATCCTTCTTTTCATCTTATCTGTTGTCTTTGCTTTTCCTTAATAACTCTCTTTAAAATTGATGTAAGGCATTACAGACACTTCACCTGCAATCCACTTTTATTACACTGCAGCACTGTTGATACGGTGCTAAGGTTTGCGGAGGGGAAGTATTCTATAATTTTTTTTGAAGATTTTATTTATTGGAATGCCTGGGTAGCTCAGTTGCTTAAGCAGCTGCCTTTGGCTCAGGTCATGATCCCAGGGCCCTAGGGATCAAGTCCCACATCAGGCTCCTTGCTCGGTGGGGAGCCTGCTTCTCCCTCTGCCTGCCACTCCCCCTGTTTGCACACACTCTCTCTGAAAAATAAATAAAATCTTTAAAATAATTATTATTTAAGAGAGAGAGCACAAGCAGGGGGAGGGGTAGAGGGAGAAAGAGAAGCAGACTCTCCACTGAACAAAGGGCCAGACATGGGGCTTGCTTGATTCCAGGACCCTAGGATCATGATCTGAGCTGAAGGCAGATGATTAACTGCCTGAGTCACCCAGAAACCCCTTATAATTTTAAGATTACATCTTATTCTTTTGACCTTTGTATAGGGCAATTTGACTATATAACTTCTCCTCCACCTTAGGTAAGACAAGAAGGTTAGAGGTGTTGGGAATGAAGGATGCCTCCACAGAGTGGGTTAAAACTATAGAAGTCTTTGCTCCTAGGTCTTTATTATGGCAAACACTCTGGGTGTATTTCATTGTGATTATTCCTCCCCTCCTCCTGACAGGTCCCCTGGAAGATCTTTCATAGAGCTATACCTTGAGTAGCTAAAGGAGTCATACGGGTAAGTTCTATGAAAAAGGGGTCTTGACTGGACCTTCAGGCATCTTTTGCTTTCATGCCAGTTCACACTCAGGTAAAATTAATTCATCAAAGTTAGCATTTGAGTCTTCCTACTTGTTTATGGCTTCAGTGACTTTTGCTCTAAATAAGCTGAACTTAGCTGTGATTTTTTTATGTTAGTCTATCTCTCCAGATTTTAATATAGTGGTTTGCCTATGACCTCTGACTTCCAATTCTCTGGTAAAGTAAAAAATGTTATTATATTTGTTTGTTCTGACTTTTTTTGTGTGTTGTGAGGACAGATTCAATAACTTCCAAGCTCTAACTATTGATGCTGAAACCAGAAGTCTCAGCCATTTTTTTACGTAAAAAGAAAAGTCTTGAAGAGCGCTGATGTAGTATAATCAAAATGGAATAAAGACAACTTGAGAAAATATGTGTTTGACTAGCATATGTCTTCCCTGTAACTTATATGAACATGGTCTAACAGTTAAGCAAAGCTGATAGAATTTTTATAAAAAGGGATGCTGTGGTCAAATACATTATGGAAATGTTGAATTTCATATCTTCCATTTTGTTTTATAATATGCATTTGAATTTTAAAGTATTTGGAAAAATCTAGCATTTTCCAAATTTATTTATCCTGAGAAATCTCCCTCTCCCAACACCAATTCCATCACCACCTCTTTCCTCCCCGCCCCACCGAGCATGCCACAGAAAAACATAATCTGGGAACTTCTCAAAACTTCTAGTTATCACTTTTTCCCATCTGTTAATGACAGAACCAATAGTAATATTCACATACATAACTCATAAAATTATTGGTACTGCAACTGAGGACAAAAGTGTCAACTTACTATATCTTTAGTGGGAAAAAACTAAAATATTATGATTATTTCTCTTTTTTATTAATCTACAGAAATCTTCTAAAACCTACTAACACTTACTGTATTTACCTTTTTTAATATGAGAGCCATACTGAGCACTTGATAATGATTAGTACAAAATGAAACATGCTTGTATGCCAGTTTGCTCAAAGGAAATTTCTCAGTAATTTTTATATTTTTTATATGTTGAAATTATAATAGTTTATATATATTTGGGCGCCTGGGTGGCTCAGTGGGTTAAGCCACTGCCTTCGGCTCAGGTCATGATCTTAGGGTCCTGGGATCAAGTCCCGCATTGGGCTCTCTGCTCAGCAGGGAGCCTGCTTCCCTCTCTCTCTGCCTGCCTCTCTGCCTACTTGTGATCTCTGTCAAATAAATAAATAAAATCTTTAAAAATAATGATAATAGTTTGTATATGTTTAATCAACATATAAGTTAGTATCATCTCTTTTTCTTTACTTAAAATTGACCATTGGAAAATTTAAAATTACATATGTTGTTTGTAATATATCTCCTTTGGAAAGCACTGGTCTATACAAAACCTGACTTTAATGTCATGAAGTGAGGAAATCTAAAAGATTTCAGGATCAACAATCAAAGCAGTTGGTAAGCTATTTGAAATTGAGGTTTTATAAGCAGTCTATCAAATCAAATCTGTGTGACCATTAGAGGAAGTTCCTGAGGTGGATTTGGAAAAATGTTAATTGGTAGTGAGACAGTCAATGAAATAGAATATTAAATGGTTTAACTATTTGAAATGTGATACAAATTCTTGGAAGATATTAACAAAATTCTACCCAGAGGACATGATCACAGAATCTCAGTAGAAGAGTTTGAGATTATAGGTAATTGGGTCAGAGTAGAAAATATATTGGGTGATATGGGGATAAGCCACTGAATGACAGCATTTTGATTTCTCAAGGAGGAAATATTGCATAGTGTTTACAAGTTTAATTGGTAGATTCAGATATATCTCATTTCAAATCATGATTGTTGTCCTCTGTTTTTATTACCAGATATGCAACCTTGAGCAAGGTACTTGAACTCTCTAAATCTTGGTTTCCTCTTTAATAAAATGGAGATATTAATACTATGCCTTTTTATGATTTTCATGAAGATTAAATAAGCTATTTTATAAAAAGCAGCACTTAGCAAAATGTCTGGCACATTGCAAGGAAACAGTAGTACTAGGACTATTATTACTGTCCCTTTACACTCAAAAGAGTGAATTCTGAATTCTCTCATCCATTTTCAAACTTTGTCATTCCAGACTTTAAAAATGCATTGATTTTCCTTTTTTTTTTAAAGGGAAGAATATTATGGAGAAAGTAATTTAGTCTCTCCATTGGCCCCCAGGAGGCCTATACTTAATATGAGTCTTTGTGCAACAAGGAAAATTATTCATTCTGAATCTATCTCTTATCATCTTTTACACAGTCTGCTTGACTTCATCTTCCTACTTCTTGAAAACTGTATAAAAGACTTGTGGCTCTTTCCTCATTATCATATACTTTTAGCTAAAAGTAATTCAGAGTAATCTATATAACAAAAATGATTTAAGAGTTTTAGAAATGAACATCATCCATTGGTGAATCAATTATAAATCAGATATTTAAAGAGAGAGTAATATATCTAATGTAACCAAAAGGTCCACTGTTTTAAACTGACAGGCATTTAAAATTGTTGATCAGTTTCATGTTTCTTCGTTAAAAAAAAAAAAAAATCAATGACTCCCTGTCAATTTTCCATAGTTTAAATTTGATATTACTGCACATGATTAATGCTATTTAAATAGGTCACTTCTCTCCAGCTTATAATTGACTTTATTTGGCTTTAGAATATTACAATAAAACACCTCTAATTATAGCCTGGGTTTTTATTTGTTTTATAATTTAAGTTCAATTTGGGGTTACTTGTTTCACACTATCATTAACATTAATAAGTGTATTTTGGTGAGTCATTTTATTTTTTTAACAAGCTCTATTCCTTCCCCTCCACCCCAAGAACTTCAAAACTTTTTATTCTCTCTCTTTTATGCCCCTTAAAATCCTTACCACATTCTTAGTGCTGTAATTCTATTGTATTTTAATTACTGTATACCTACTAAAATATAAAGCAATGCCTTTTTTCAGTTTCAAATAGTGGATTTTCTAATTCCCAAATGCAACCTGTGTTTGAAAAAACAATTTTAGATCCAAATTCATTCCTAAAATCACTGATATAAAGTGAAATGGTCCAAAACTAGAAAAGTTCCATTTTAGTATCATCTTTTCATTTCAACTTCAGATGGTACTCCTTTATTCAGAAGTATAGTGTTTTCTATAGCACTTTTAGCAAATTAATTTAAAAAACCATAACAGATACAAGCTGGACAGGAAGATAGCCTAGGGTAAACATAGGATCTAGGGTGAAAGTACTTTGGTTTTTGCTCTTTCCCAGCTAGGTAATCTTATACATAACTTGCTTTGAGCCCAGATTTTTGTGCATGAGTTTGTTTGTCTTTTTGATCTACCAGATGAGACAATGGATTATATTTCAAATAGTTCTTGTGAAAGAAAAAAAAAAGTCAAATATGAGGCATAATGGCTGGTAAGAAATAGGTGCCAAATACACTTGACTGTCAAGAGTACTAAATTATATTGATTATGTTTATCATATTTTTTGAACATCTACTATGAGCTGCTGAAAACAATCTGATTTGTTTCATCACTGTAATGGGTCAGAGAAATCTTTGCAATCACCTGGTCATTGAAAATCGTAAAACTTTATCCAGAATGGCTCAGGAATTGTTTGCCTAAATTCCAGCTGTGGATCTGGGAAGATAATTCTGGCATTTCTAATCATTTCTAAGCAACAGGTAGTTATAGTGTTTCTATCTGTGTGGGAGAGCAGACTTAGCTTTACTTCACAATGGTTAAGTCTCCCTCCTTTCTAGAAGATTTGCTTACATTCCTGAGTTATAAAGATAATGTCTTCCTCCAGGCAAATGTAAAGTAGCTTTGCCAGCAGCCTTTGCCAAAGCTCAGTACCCTTTAGCTGTGAAACAGATAATACTTTGAATGCTGCATCCACCTAGGGCACCTCTGAATCCCCTCCTATTGTAAAGTGGAGGGCAGGGGAACAATGGAACTTTTGCTTCATGTTGTGCTGTAAAAAAAAATTATCTAACTCAACCTGGAGAGATAAATCTATACTCACATCCTGTCGTATAAACTGTATCTGTATTTACATCTCCATCTATAGTGAATTTATGAAAAATTCTTAACTAAAATTAAGGCCAAGGAGAAGAGTAAATGAAACAAGATGAGATTGGGAGGGAGACAAACCTTAAGTGACTCTTAATCTCACAAAACAAACTGAGGGTTGATGGGGGGAGGGGGGTTGGGTGAGGGGAGGTGGGGTTAGGGACATTGGGGAGGGTATGTGCTATGGTGAGTGCTGTGAAGTGTAAACCTGGTGATTCACAGACCTGTACCCCTGGGGATAAAAATATATGTTTATAAAAAAATAAAATAAAAATAAAAAATAAATAAAATAAAATAAAATAAAATTAAGGCCAACATCAGGTGATATCAGTTTTACCAGAAAACTTATGGTTTTATTTGCATTTGACAGTGTTTATTTCTTCTTTTGTTCATTCACGTCAGATGTGCATACCCAGACCTTTAATTTCACTCACTGGTTTTGTATAGCCTGAGGATTTCAGCGATCATTTCCTAATGCTAAGATATTCATAGATATTGAATAAAACATATACTCTCAAAACCAGTAATTGGAATTTATATTTAAAGTGAATAAAATAAGCAAATGACAGAGTACTATTAAAAGCTGCATGTTGATGAAAGCTATTTTACTTTCCTTCTTTTAGAAAATGTGTAAGTAGAACTCTTCTTATTAAAAGCAAGAAACACCTTAAGTTTCCTTCTTTTCTTTCTTGCTCTGAATGATGCTAAACAAGCCTGTTAGCATCTTCCATCCCCATCATGCTGATTTAGAGAATTGCTTGTACTTCCTGTCCCATTAGATCATTATGTGGACCAGTATGGGGAACAGATAAAAGTATTTGGTAAGCCATAAGGCATTAAAAAAATATGGATGCTTACTTTTTTTTGTTCTTTTAAGTGCAATTTATAGTTGCAGGGGTATACTTATAGGTATGCAGTAGTTCTAGGCAAGATTGAATTATGATTTCTGATAGTCAAATGTCACTGCTCTAGAACAGAATGAAAGAATAGTCCAGAGAGGTCTGTCTTCCTGAGTGGGTCAGGTTTAATTTTTATATATTGATTACAAAGTGCAAGAAATATCACTAACCATATATTTTAAGGACAACTTAGCAAAGAAAATATACATATAAATCAGAAAGATGGGTAGTAATTTCTGCTGCAGAGGAATGTAGGAGGATAGAGAGTTTTTCTTTCTTTTTCTTTTTTTTTTCTAAATTTATAAGCTTGGTTCATAATTTCAAATATGTAAACCAAAAGCATAAAAATCTCTGCTTGAATTCTTGTCACTGTCCCCAAATTTTAACTGTCAGGCTTATATTGAATTACAGCTAGGGGTGTGTGGAAATGGTCAGTATAAGACAGATGGGAAACCGGAAAATGTCCAGATCTGATACAGTTTTAACAAGACATAAAATTATGTATTTTCTCAAATTAATGTCAATATTCTCTCTGGAAAGTGTAAGCCCAGGAGATATCTTATATCTTGTAATAGATGTCCTTAGTGAAGTAGTCTGTGATGGAGAAGAGAGTCTAAAAATTAGATGTAATTCTTTTTTTTTTTAATAGGATAAGTCACTTTTTAAAAAATATTTATTTGAGAGAGAGAGAGAGAGAGCACAAGCAGGGGGAGGGGCAGAGGGAGAGAGAGAGAAGCAGGCCCCTGGTTACACAAGGAGCTTGATGTGGGGCTCGATCCCAGGACCCCAAGATCATGACCTGAGCTGAAGGCAAACACTTAACCAACTGAGCCACCCCAGCGCCTCTAGATAAAATTCAACATAAGCCTGCCAGTTAAAATTTGGGGACAGTGACAAGAATTCAATCAGAGATTTTTATGCTTTTGGTTTACATATTTGAAATTATGAATCAAGCTTACAGATTTAGAATCAAAGAAAAATAAGTTCTATCCTCCTACCTTGACAAAATTTCTTCACAATAAGAATAATTTTAAAAATATTTAAATATAGATGTATTTTATTTGATTGAAAGTAGGCAAAATTAATTGAATTAAGTCATTATTGCACATGTCTGAGGGTTCTGTTGATAAGTTACTAATAATTTGAGTTAAAATATAAAAACATACATGTTCAATTATTATATACTTATTCCATAGCAGTTTTACTGTTTCAGTAAAGTCCTTAATATGTTGCTATAATTAATGTTTTTCACATAACTTATGTTCTACTGGTTGTAGTGCAAAATTAGACCATCTTTTTTGACTTTTCAAATCCTTTATTTTTTAAATTAAACTCAATGTAGAGAAATTTACCAACTGGAATTTCCATAAAGCAACAAATTTATAAATAAACAGTGAATTTTATTATTTAATAATAAATTAAAATGTTATAATTGATAGCATAGAATGACTACCATTATTGTGGAACTTTTATAAAATATTTAAATTTATTATATAAACTGCTATCATAAATTCACTTCAATTTCACCAATTCTTAGAGCAGTATTTAGAACCTTACAATATTTTATTTGTCTCAAAATTTTAATGTTAGCATGTTAAAATAAAAAGTAAAAATAGGAGAATGATATTTTATATGTTCAAATATTTCTTTGAGTTCATACTATGATATATAATGATCAGAATATGGTGTCCATAGAAATTAATTTCAGGATTATTTTGTGAGTTTTCCTCAAAGTTATGCAAATGTTTTTATTCATTGCTTTGATTTTCTTAAACTTAAATTGAAAATATTTTTGTTTTGCATATTTCACTTTTTTTTTTTTCTTATTTGAAAAGCCATTTGAAAAAAAGAGGGACACCTGGGTCACTCAATTGGTTAAGTGTCAGACTTTTGGTTTTGGCTTAAACCATGACCTCAGGGTCCTGGGATTGAGCCCTCCTAGAGCTCCTTGCTAAATGACGAGTCTGTGTGAGGATTCTCTCTCTTTCCCTCTGCCCTCCACCACTGCTCATAGGTATGTGCACACATGCTCTCTCTCTAAAATAAGTAAATCTTTAAAAAATATATAAAAAATAAATATTTAAAAAGAAATGCCATATTTTTCTATTTGTAAATCCCTTTAAAAGTGATATACTCAAATTTATGTTTGAAGGGTTTTTTGTTAAGCATTTGCCAACCTTTTTAATAGCAAAAAGTTCTGTGAATAGGGAAAATTCAAAATTAATTTTACTTTTTCTGCTAACCATAATTTGTCTTTCTATGGAGAATCTTTGTTTTGTTGCATGTTTCTTGCCCATCTTATATTTTCTCTAAATCAAATCTAGTTGCTTTAAAGAAAACATTTAGTCAGCATTCCCATCACATTACATTTGAAATGTGTCCCATAAATATGTTCCCTCTTTAGAGATATCCAGAAAATCTCATACATAAACTTTGAATTGTTCCAAAGGATGTCATCATTACTGGCACAGCTGAGGTTCTGTCTCCAGTAAAAAAATTTAAACTATGTTCCATTCATAACCAAAGAGTGTTTCTGGATTTGGGCCAAAATTTATCTTGCATACCTTTTTCCTTACCAATCATGTTATCATCATTACTGTATGTATGCCCTCAATAATCTTTTAGATTATTTAAAAGAGACTGAAATGTTTTTATTAATATAACTAAATAATGCTAAATAATTTCAAACAAAATATTGCAATTCTAGTGTCCATTGACCACGTAGTTGCCAATGTATGTGCATCTGTATGTGTAAGAGGAAAACTGGGATATTAGGTTTTATAAGATAGCCTGGGGGAAAAAATTAAATAAATAAACAGACTTTACAAATAAAAATAATTGACACAACTCTCAACTAGAATATTCTGCAAGAGCAAAATAAGAACAAATATCCCCCCAAATTTCTTATGAACATGTGGGATGCTGAGAAGTCCAAAATTAATTTAATATTTATGTTAATTCAATAAAATGTCCAATACTGGATGAAGTTTATAAATATGATTTTAAAAACCCAGTAATTTATATGTAGCGAGGTCAAGTACAGAGTTCAATTGAAGACTGTGAGCCCATAGCCTCTCAGGTGTATAATTAGTGTCTGTTGACATTTCATAGACGTATTCTCTTTTGGCAAAGAAAATGAGCCTTGGTTTTAAAATCACAGCTTTTATATTTTTACATATAATCTTAGATAATGTATTTAATCTTTTAGTCCTCTATTCTTTTGCAAAATGGGGATTAATGTGCCTACAGTGAGGGGTCAGTGGTCACGATAGAATGAGGTAAAACACTTAATTTAGCCAATCTTTACTTAAGACACATGATCTTCAGATATATACTTTGCTAACCTGTGATTTGTGTCTCCATTGTACCACTTATCCCAGTATTCTGTAGGATGCACTTCAGGATGAACAATGTTCATAGTATGAATTTACACCAATAGACAACTCTGGTGATTTCTTTAATTTTATTTGTAAACTTATAAAATAAAAAGCCTGTATATATTTAAACCGAGAAAAATGTAGTCCTGTAAGAAAGCCTGAGAACTGGAGAAAAATCCAATCTTTATACTTTCTTTTAAGAAGTAAGAGATCTTCATTTAAAAAGAAAGAAAGAAAGAAAGAAAGAAAGAAAGAAAGAAAGAAAGAAA
>NW_022631109.1:429888-441593 GCF_010015895.1 Lontra canadensis | reverse complement strand
AAAGAAAGAAAGAAAGAAAGAAAGAAAGAAAGAAAGAAAGAAAGAAAGAAGAAAGAAAGAAAGAAATATTGCCATTTGCAATGATGTGGATGGAACTAGAAGGTATTAGGCTAAGCAAAATAAGTCAGTCAGGGAAAGATAATTATCATATTATCTCATTGATATGAGGAATTTGAGAAACAATACAGAGGATCATAGTGGAAGGGAGGGAAAAATGAAACAAGATGAAACCAGAAATGGAGACAAACCATAAGAAACTCAATCTCAGGAAACAAACTGAGGTTTGCTGGAGGGGATGAGGGTAAGAGGGATGGGGGTAACTGAGTGGTGGACACTGGAGTGGGTGTGTGCTATGGCGAGTGCTGTGAACTGTGTAAGACTGATGAATCACAGACCTGTACCCCTGAAACAAATAATATATTATATGTTAATAAAATAAGTAAAAATATAAATAAAGAAGTAAGAGATCTTCATGTAAATTATCTTTCCTCAGATTTAACTTCATCAAGGAAATAAATAGTGATGGCTATCTTCATCTTGGAGAACATAACCATAAGATAAAAAGATGTGTAGTTTGAGATATGTGTATCTAGATAGGTACAAAGATGTGTAGATAAATACATAGATACATAGATAGATACATAATCACATTGGTGAGAACTAATCAAATATTCAGGTGCCCAGAGTATAAACTCTTCACAGAACCTCACTCTCTTGTAGGCAATCTTCTCTACTGTCACTTTCTTCAGTTTTTATTTCTTACTACAATGTCTGGGCTTAATATTGCAAATTTTTGTAATGTCGAAAGATGATTTTTTTTCCCCAGATAACATGGCAAGCTAATGGATTTTGAAAAAAAAAAAAAAGATAAGTATAAAATGTCAACAGTAGATAAATATTGTAAATACTCATAGAGACTGTCTCACCAGAGTTCTGATATACATCTGTTAATATCTCACTCTAAATATGAAAGGCTGTTTCTTTTAGGAAATCAGGTTGTATGTGAGTTCAGCTAACAATGTCACCTAGCAGTTTTGTGTTGCAATGCATAGAAACCAGTGTTTTCTCTTGCAATAGAAAAATGTGCATCTATATTATGAATAAGGTATATCTAGCTCTAGGCAGGGTTAACATAACTGGAATGATTTCTACTCATTGAAATATGAAATTCCTTTCTTCAGAAAAAATATAAATTAACTCAATCATTTAGTAGGCAAATACTGAATGTCTGTTTTGTGCCAGTCACCAAATAAGCCTTGGGATGGCAAACTGAAGGAAACAGTCTCTATTAGTCTTACAAGTGATTCTACCTGTTGCATAGATATTATGATGATGTCACTGAATGATTAATCCAATTATAAATTGCATGACCTATCAATGTCTAGGGGGAAAAAAAATGGGAGTACAGCCAACCAGAATATTATGAGAATGGATTCTTCTAAAAGATATCATGATCTTGTAAAAAGCAGGGATGATGGATGAAAATGTCCTCCTTATTTTGTCCTTACTTTCTGGAATTCTTGAGGCTTCCTTATATTTACAGTACTCTGAGACTCTGAAGAGAGCAGTTTTATGCCCTCAGTGTGTTTTCTTTTCCTTTCCTTTGTTCGTGGCACAGTAATAAGGGATCCTGGAGAAGACAGCTTCTCTCTTTACAGTCCAGAACATACACTACAGAGAATAGCTCAAGAATTGGGATTTTTTGCCATGGACTGATTTGGATTTACTTTGTTACCTATTTGAAGACACTGCCTCGGTTGACATCTATTACAACAGACCTCACTATTTCCCTCCTCCCGACTCATCCCTGTTTGCTCTCAATCTATTTCAATTCTATTTTATCTAAAGTAACCTAAGGAATATGTTTAGGTTACTGCTAAAACTACTAGTCTATTTTGAGAGGCATACAAGATAAAATATTTGTTATCTTGTATAAATAAAAAAATATATAAATAGAAAAATATAAAATATTTATCTTGTATAAGCAAAAAAACCTATGAAAAATTAATTTTTGAAGATTAACTCCATAGGGTCAGGAAAACCTTCACAAAAATAGAACTTTGGGCTTTCAGTCAATATGTGTGTCTCAATAACTATGATTTTTATCTCAATAGGAATTGATTTTAAAATAGTGAGTTTTGAGTTTTGATAGTTCTATATGATTTTGGCCAAGGTGGCCACAAAGAACTCTGAAGCTATCTTTCAAGCTAACAAGTTGGTTTACCATAGTTTCATGAATATAGGTAGAAGACATTGGGCTCCTGAGTCAGAGGTGAATAGCAACTTATCATTCAAAGAAATATCAATAGCAGAAGATAATCATTTTCACATTAGTTCCCTGAAGACCAGTTCCAACAGAACTGCCTTAAAGAAGGCCTTGAGTTTGAGAGATCTGAATCTTCTATAACAAGTAGTAAGTATGTTTTGTTTTTTATTCTGAGGAAAAATATTGCCTTTATTATACTGGAGCATGTTTGCCCTTTACTCTGGAGAAAAATACTAATTTTGTTTTCTAAAAATGTTTGCTATATAAACATAATTGAAAGTCTGGAACAAAGGAGAATAAGTATGTCTTTTGCAAGATGTACAGAAGTGCAAAAGAACAAACGGGGGCATCATTAGATCATAGAATATTAGAGTAAAACTATGTTATTTTATTTTTTTAAAGATTTTTTTTAAAGATTTTATTTATTTATTGGACAGACAGAGATCACAAGTAGGCAGAGAAGCAGGCAGAGAAAGAGGGAAGCAGGATCCCTGCTGAGCAGAGAGCCCAATGCAGGGCTCGATCCCAGGACCCTGGGATCATGACCTGAGCCGAAGGCAGAGGCTTAACCCACTGAGCCACCCAGGTGTCCCAGGATTTTGTTTTTAAGTAATTTCTACACCCAATATGGGGCTCAAACACACAACCCTGAGATCAAGAGTCATGCTCGACTGACAGAGCCAGCCAGGCTTCCTTAAGGTAAAGTTACTTTAAAAGTATTTTGACTATACCTAAAATAAGATTTCTACATGCATTATTCCTATCAAATTATCATAGTCTCCTCGTGAACTCTTCAAGGGAAGGTGACTCACTATCTTATCAGATGGTTATTGCATTTTTGGACAGTAAATCTTTATCTAGATCTGCTTTGTAAAGATTCAATCTCCTGTCTATAACAATACTTACATTTTAATTTTTCAATTTTTTCTTTCTTAAGTACAGTTGACACACTGTGCTACATTAGTTTCAGGTATACAACATAGTGATTCAACAAATTTATACATTATACAATATTTGCATTTTATAAGAGCTATACTATAGTTTTGGCTCATTAGAAGCTTGTAGTTATCTATATTCTTAAGTGGTTTTTTTTGGTTTTGGTTTTGGGTTTTTTTGTTGCTGTTGTTAGGATCCACTGCAGTTAAACAGCATCTTCTCCATTCTTTTTATATAAAGTTTCTTTTTTGAAGCCATGTATAGGATTTGATATTAATCCTGTTCATTTCATCTCAGAAGGTCAATTTGATGATCAGTACTCTAATCCTATGAAGAAAAATCGTATCTTTCCACTTGGATTCATCAAGAGACCTTGCCAGCTACTATGAGAATTTCCGCAAGTGTTCATGAAAGCCACACATAGAAATTTCCAGTTCATTTGATTGTCAAAGAAGATTCTTGGCTGCAAAAATGAAAATAAAAGTAAGGAGTCTTTTCTTGATTGTGGGTGTTATCTTAATTGATATAAATGAACACTTGACATGAAAATATCTGCTTTCTTCTAAACTCTATTGGCAAATAATTGCATTTAAAATGTGTCACGGATATCAGCCATGTTCCATTTACACTTACAAGCACTTTTCTCATAGAAAAAAATATTGTACCTGTAACTAAAGTGCAAGCTGAACAAGGCAACTTGTTCAAAGAGAATATTTATAACTTTCCTACCAGATTTACAGTTAAATTATTTCATTTCACAACTTTAGTTATATGTTTTTCAAAATATTTCACTGCAAATAGTTCACTTCATCTTTTAAATCTGATGACTTTTAAATCCTTATTAATTACTTGAAACTATTTTTTAATCATCTCTTCCTACTTTGTTGGTTAGCAATTGGAAAGGACAGTGAAATGAAACACAATTACTGGCTTTAATTTTCAAAATAGCTTTAGAAATCAAAATTTTTATTTTGGCATCTACCATGCATGGTGACAGTGGTGATGATGAATTGTTTTAAATCCATACTGAGACATGAATCTACACTATCTTCAGAAAGTCAGTGACACTAAGATATGTGTAAAGCGGTGTCATTCTTTAGTGTCTGAGACGTCAGCTTGACTGGCCACAGTGTGTAAGATGATCAGCCACCCATTAGTTGAGTGTTTCTGTGAAGGTGTTTTGGGATGAAATTCGCAGTTGGATTGGTAGACTAAGTAAAACAGATTGTCCTCTCTAATGTGGGAAAGCCCCATTCAATCCGTTGAAGGCTTGCACAGAAGAAAAAGACTGACCCTCTGATGAGATAGGGAAGACTTCTCCTGCTTGACTGCCTTCAAGTAGAATATTAGCTTTTTCCTAACTTCATTATCAAACTCAAATATTGGTTCTTCCTGGCTCTAGAGCCTGCTGGCCTTCAGACTGGAGCTACTGTTGGTTCTCCTGGGACTCCAACTTGCTGAATCACCTTGCAGAGCTTGGAACTTGTCTTCCTTCATAATTGTATAATCCAATTGCTTATAATAAATCTCTGCTCTGGATCACCCTGATTAATACTGTGTCTTTTGTGAATTCCCAGATAGAATGTTATTGAATATTATCTATAAATATAATCTAGAATTTTATTTAAGGATCTATCTGGTCTTGTTCTCCTTCTTAATGTAAATAGACTATAATACAGTATTATAAAACTAATGGTATGTAAGTAGTATAGAATATGATATAAAGTATTATAGCATTAATAGATTATAATAGGTAATTTCTGTAAATCCCTCCAGTATGTTTAAGCATTTCCCAAAAATGATTTTTTTTTTTTCTTCCTGAGCACACAACAGATTATCTTTCCTAGTCTCCTTTGGAATTATGCATTGCCGTGTGATGCAGTTCTGATCAAGGAATTGTGAATGGAAATAGCACGTGCCACTTCCAGGCCAGGCTCATAAAAACTTCCCACTTGAGCTCCTCATTCCCTCTCTCCTTCCAGGAGACTAAGAGGGAATATACCACTAAGATAAGCATGTGAGGAAGTGATAAACCTTCGATCAGACTACGTGCGTCAGTGTACCCATGGAGCAGAAATACCCCTTATCCTCTACTGACCACTGCCCTTTGCCCTATGCTCCTACTGACCACGAATATCTAATTTGGAGTGTTGCATGACTGCAGAATAAGCTTCAGTGGAGTTTGAACTAGAATATATGTAAAGTTTACTGTTGTTGCTGCTGTCATAACCTACCATCACTAGTTTCCTGGCTAGGAGTAGATGAAAATTGGCCTTTTAGAGAAGAATTAGTAGAATCCATCAAGCAATATTACTTTGCAAGGCTTGATGTTCAGATTTCAATATAGAATATAAAATGAAAAGGAAAAATAGTTGTTTTTCACTTACCTATTTGCTGTTCAATATGTACAAAATTTTGTGCTAAATACTGTATCTACTGGAAAACTCAATTACTGCTCTCAAGATACCACCCTCAAGAACAAGACCACACTCCATATATATTTCATCTCTATAATTCAAGAAGCTGTTACCTATGGGAGCTAAGTTATTATTAGTAGTTTGGGACCATTGAATGAAGACCTGTAGGCAGGAATCAATAGAAAACCTGCAATAAATGCTATGGTAGTTCAGAGAGAAAAGATTGCCTTTGAATGGTAGCTCAGGGAGAAGAGATTAACTTCGAATGGGTAGTAAAAGAAAGGACTAAAAAGAAGATAAGATTTGGTTGACCATGATAGATTGATTGATAGGTACATACATACATACATATATACATACAAACATACATACATACATACATAGGTACACATATATACAGTTAGTTACATGGATGTAGCAAGGCCCACACAACTAGAGAGGTATGGAAGAATACTAGTTTGGATAGTAGTAAAGAAATACAAATAAGAGTAAACATAGTAAACATAGTAACACAGAAACAAATCCTGATCAGACTTATAGGTTCATACAGATGAACTAGATGAACAGTCACTAGAAACTGGGATGAACCTGTGCTTAGGGCTATTCAGATGCTCATGCTGTTTGCTAAGGATTTCAGCATGTATTGTATAGGTAATAATAATAGGTATTATATACGTAGTAGGTAATAGGCAATACATATAGGAAGCCATTGAGATAATCCAGATATGTAAAAAATTTGAGATAATTATTCCAAAATGTCTATTTTGAATTACAAGTTTAGGGGGAAAAAAATGAAATTTTCACTCTTGAATCTTCTGAAGTTGGTGGGGGGAGGGGCATTTCATTTTGACAAATCACCATCAAGGAGTATTCCATAGACAAGTTTGAAATTTAGTGGAATAAAAATCTCAGAATCCACTGTTCAATTGCTTTCATAGAGAAGTAGAATAGGGCCCTAATCATTTCCAGACATTTAGAAGCACACTCTACTGACTCTTTCTTTTTATGCTTTCAGAACACTATAAAACAACTTTACTTTCTTTTAAAAGAGGCCTTGAGAAGAGCATTATGTTTCTTGTAACCTGTCAGATATATCTTTTTGTTTAGGTCACTGCTCGGAACTGTACTGCAGAAAACTGTTCATAACAGTGGCAAATTGATAAGAGAAATGTGCCTTTCCAAACCTTGTTACATTTCTCCTGTGTGAATTCATCCATCAGAACGTCTAACCTCATTCAAAAACTACCAGCTTTTCTATCCCATAATAATTAGTGCTACTATTGCTATACTAGTAATGATATCGTGAATAATAATGTAAATAATGACAGCTTAGTTTTTTTTTTCCTAAGTATTTTCAAGTAAATATTGTTTTACAAAGATACATTTCAGCCTGATTCCTGGGGGCAAAAATCAACAACCTATGAAAAATGGAGTGAAATACTGCTGGAATGTGAACTGAAACCACACTGAATTCATGTACAGTGGATATCATTGCTGTGGTAGAGAATGTCTATCACTGACTGGTGAGAGGAGAGAAGAAGTTTTGAGGTTTCTGATTATAGTAAAAAAAAAAAAAATGCTTTCCCTGTCTCTCCAAATCTTTCATAAAAGGAATTAAGGTACTACAGAAATAGTCTTACTTTCAAACTGAGTTATGAGAACAAACCCAAAACGACTTTGTAATGGTATCAAGCAAAAGCGAACTATAGGAGAGAAGTGGGAAGTCTCAGAGAGGTATAAAAGTTCATGCCTGAGCCCACTTACAAAGTGAGCAGGCACTTTAAAAAAATACTCACAATTTTTGTGGACAGGATTTCTGTGCCACTGTCAAAAGAAAGAATAAGAAAGAAAGAAAATCAAGCAGGGTCCTCTTCGAAAAGATACGTAGTGGTCTATTGATGTGAACTTTGACGGGGGGCAGATTCAACTGTGTTCCACTTGCCATTCTTAAAGGAGAGTTTGTACAACACGGCCCATTAAGAATGGCATAAGAAGAGTATTTACCTTCAGTTAATAAAATGTTGGGCTATTTGGCTCCTAGAAAATTGGGAAGCTCAGACTATATGCAAAGTGAAAGATTCGGATGGATTGTAGGAAGTAGTAGCAAAGATTCAATAGATGGCACTCTTGCCCCTGCTTTGAGCTCATTCCTCAAGATGCCTCAGATTTCCAGACCTGCAGCTTGGTATGCTGGGTACTCTTCCCACCTCTCCAGCCTGTATCTCCAATCACTCAACTATATTTAACTTAGTGATTCAGCCACAGAACACTAACAACTTATGAAAATCTTAATATGTCATTCTCTCTTATCCTAAGTCCTTTTTAAGATATGTTCTCTCCAACTGGGAATGCCCTCCTTTCTCTGTCTAACCATTTCTCATCACTTTGAGCAGCATTTCTACTGCTGAGCCGCCTTCTAGAACTCCCCCCCCACATCATTGAGTGTCTTGCCCATGCTTTTTCTTGCTCCTCCCATAATGTTACGCATGTATCAGAAGTTTCACCTGTGAATAGTATACATGGAATTAATTGTGTTTTTCTCTTCCATGAGAAGATGAGCTTTTGTAGGAGGGACCATTGTCTTTCTAATATCTGCCACATAATCAACACTATAAACAAATATTTGTTGAATGAATGAATGAATCTAAGTATCAGCATCTTTTCCAACCTCATTTAAATATTAATCACACCAAAGAGGAAAGAGATCTTGTTGGTTTCTCTATATGTCCAGTCCTGGCTCCATTGTGTTTGCTTGTTTACCCTTAAGGTCTGTTTGGTTTTGTGTTTTGTTTTGTTTTTGTTTTTGTTTTTTTAACTTTTCATCTGTTATATTGTTGCCATTTTAATTTGAAATTCTTGATAAGTTTGATTATGTATTTAGTTTTTTAAGAATTCATTTCTTGGGATGCCTGGGTGGCTCAGTTGGGTAAGCGGCTGCCTTCGGCTCAGGTCATGATCCCGGCGTCCTGGGATCGAGTCTCGCATCGGGCTCCCTGCTCAGCAGGGAGCCTGCTTCTCCCTCTGCCTCTGCCTGCCACTCTGTCTGCCTATGCTCGCTCGCTCTCCCTCTCTCTCTCTGACCAATAAATAAATAAAATCTTTAAAAAAAAAATTCATTTCTTAACCATTCTTTCAAAGATTTTATTTATCTATTTATTTATTTGAGAGAGAGAGAGAGCATGTGTACAAGAGCATAAGGTGGGTGGGCAGAGAGTGGGGAGAGGGAGAGAATCTCAAGCAGACTCCACACTGAGTGCAGAGTCCAAAGTGGTGCTCAATCTTGTGATCCTGAGATCATGATCTGAGCCAAAACCAAGAGTTGAATGCTTAACCACCTGAGCCACTCAGGTGGCCCTTAACTGTTCTTTTAAATTAATTTTTACTCTTATGGTCGAAACAGAAAATATTATATTTATATATGATATTAAGTTTTATAGGCTATAAAGCTTAACTTTCAGAACCAAATGCATGCTTTATGGAATTCAATTCATTCAATTTGACAAAGATGTATTGAATAATTATGGTGGGGTTTAGGGAGGACACCCCAAAATATTCCAGTTTGCATATTGATTATTTTTAATTAAAGTTATTTAAGCCAGAGCAAGGTCACTCTGACCCTTGTTTGTCCTCCTGAAGGCTGGAAATAAATCTCCCATGTGAATGTTACCTTCCTGTGTCACCAGAGACAGGGAATTTAGGGCTGAGAAGGCCTTATAAACAAACTTGGCTATTTCTTCATCGCTTGACTACCCCAAGCCCAAACTTCTTTGTTGTCAATCATCACAAATTTGTTTGTCTAAAAGATTTAAAAGCTGCCTGTTTTGGTCACTTTGAGTCTCCTATTTCTTTTCTTTTTTTTTTTTTTTTTAATTTTATTTATTTATTTGACAGACAGAGATCACAAGTAGGCAGAGAGGCAGGCAGAGAAGGAGGAGGAAGCAGGCTCCCCGCTGAGCAGGGAGGCCGATGCGGGGCTCGATCCCAGGACTCTGGCATCATGACCTGAGCTGAAGGTAGAGGCTTTAACCCACTGAGCCACCCAGGCGCCCCAGGTAAAAGCTTAACTACGATACACTCAGGCTTTGTCCTCATAGCAATGACAGTTTTACAGGAAAGATTCTTTAACCTCACACTTCAGAGAGTCTAGTTTCTCAGCTCAAAGAATGGGGACCACAAAGCTGATCTTACTGGGAAAAATAAATAGGATGCTGTGTATGAAATCTCCCAGCATAATCCATGACAAGTTCAAGGCGTTTAATGAATGATTGTTTCTCTGATTTCAACTAAAGATAATATAAGGTAACAGGATCATCCTCGGTGGAGTTGTGCCAAAATGCTCTTAGTTCTTCAGTGATGTGTCATATTAAATACATACATGAATCAATTATAATTTAAGTGAAAGTACTCTGAGCAAGTGATCCAAAGACTGGTTGCAAAATCTAATTTCATTATTTAATTTCTGGTAACTTTAGATAGCTCAGCTGTCTTCTCTATTATTATTCAAGTTTTTCACACTAACATCTGCCTAAAAGTCAGATAATTGGTTTTAAGCAGTGACGTTTAAGTGTGAGACTTGAGTAAATTGCATGATTATGCCAGGGACTCTTGAATAACTTTGATAAAAATGCTTCCTCATCTTTGATTTTCTTGTCTGTAGAGCAGGGATAAAATGATTTGCCTAACAGTGTAGATAAAAGAAATACACACGATATATGCATAGTGTTTTCACGTACACAATACTCAAGAATATTATGTGTTCTTATTATTACTACTCTTATCCAGTATTGTCTTCATGGGAATAAGTATGAATTTATTCTGAAAAATCTAAAGTAAAAAATATACATATAAGACAATCATGGAAACACAAGGAGCTCCTTGGACCCTCTCTCAAGGAAAATTGGTGAAAATTTATATGTATATGCAAGAGATGAATAGATGTACTGGAGATATAGTTTAAATTGTTGGCTGGCTAGTTTGTCAGACAGAGGTGGGAAAAAGAACAGCTGGGAAGAACCCTCGTGGGGTCAGAACAAATCTCAAACAAGGTCCTTGGGACAAATCACAAATTTGATTAGATTAGTCTGTGAAACAATTTATGGACCAGGATACTGTGGGAAACAATACAGCCAGACTCTAATTAGTAGAGTTTAATAACTGGGAATGCCCAAACCACCATAACCCCAGGGTGACTGTGAGCAATTCCCAAATAATGTGACTGTCAATGTGCAACGTCAGAGGTGTCACACCGAGTTTGGAGAGATGAGTGGAGGGTAGACTGCACTAAATGTTTAATGAGCAAATACTATTAATAAGTACTTGGAAGGAGAACCAGAGTTGCTAAAACATATTTTTCTAAAATGCCCAGTTTCCAGTAATCAAATAGGTCAAAGAAGAAATCAAAAGGGAAGTTAGAAAATAGTTTGAAATGACTGGAAATGAAAACATGGCTTACCACATTTATGAGAGGCCGCTAAGGCAGTGCTTGGAGAGAAATTTGTGTTTAACACCTATATTAAGGAAGAAAGATCTCAACCTAACCATCCACCTTAAAGGGAAAAGAAGTCAACTAAAATGAATGAATCAGATACAAGGAAATAATAAAGATTGGAGCATAAATTAATGAAATCAAAATTGTAAAAATAAGAAAGAAAATAAATGAAACCAAAAGCTGGTTCTTTGAAGAGTTCAATACAACTGAAAAAGCTTTAGTGAAAAAAGCCAAGAAAGAAGAGAGAGGACTCAAATGACCAGAATCAGAAATGAAAAAAGGGACCTACTACTTTGCAAAAATAAATCAAAATGAATCAAAAACTCTCCAAAAAGGAAAGCCCAGGCTCCAAGGGCTTCACCAAACATCTGAAAAACAATTAATGTCATTTCTTCTCAATAGAATAAGAAGGAACTCTGGTCAAATCATCCTGTGAGTTCAAGTATTATCCTTATAAAAATCCAGATAAAAACATCACAAGAAAAGAAAGCTATAGACTAACACTTACTAATATGGACACAAATATCCTAAACAAAATTCTAACACACTGAAGCCAGATATTTATATATATATATATATATATATATATATATATATA
>NW_022631109.1:393644-428644 GCF_010015895.1 Lontra canadensis | reverse complement strand
TTCTTATAAAAGGAAGGAGCAAGGGGAAGCAGATGCAGTGTTATCCTGTGCCTGCCATGCTTAAATAGCTGTTTTATGTTCCTTTGAAAACAAATAGCACTTTATACATCATTTCTCAGAAGCGCAGATGAATCCTCACTTTTCCCCTTTTCCTAAACAGTCAATGTCTGGGTTGGACCTAATCCTTAAAGATGATATTTATGTAGCTGAACATGTACATTTACCTCTTTGAAAAGCTTTGGGCAAATGCGTCCTGACCTATTTGGTTTTTAGCATCTCTTGAGGAAATGAACAAATAGAGTAAATGAGTGATATACTAATTTCTAAACTAACCTCCAAGAACCAAAGAGCCTCTGTGAATTCCGTAGTAATTTTAATGGTTTGTATAGGGCATTCATTACAACATTTACATGCAAATTAAAATATATACATGACACATCTATAGATCTAGGCTATTTATAGACTTGCATATGCTTGCTGAACTCACAGTATTCTCCAAACAATTCTGTCCCTCTCAACCCCCCACTTCTTGGGAACCACTCCTCTGGCCATTTGATAATAGATCACTAGGATGTATTCAATGTCATCTAATGGATCTTTTTCTCCCTGCCATTCTGGATTAATATATCTAAGTGGTTTCTGCTGTGCTGAGTTCCTGAGCACTTCTATTTGCCTGGAGTATAAGGAATGTGTGGAATTTGGACTGATGTCTTTTATTTCTCCTGTGGTCTACACAGTGTATGAGAGCACAGAGGACAGCTGTTTCTTGGTGTCAAATACAAGTTGAGCCATATATATATATATATGAGATATATATATATATACCCAACACTAATATATATATATATTAGTGTTGGCTTCCCCATGATGCCAAGTCCCATCGGGTTAGGGTTATCAGATTAAGCCAACAAAAAGAGAGGACATCAGCTTAAATTCGAATTTCATGATAAGTAAAAAATACTTTTTTTTTTTTTTTTTTTTTTTGTATAGGTGTGTGTCATGCAATATTTGAGATACACTTGTATCTGGTTTGAGATTCCATCTTAGGGGTGGCAACAAGAATTGCTGAAAACTTGGGGACATAAGTCACAGTCTGGAAAAAGAGGTAATTCCAATACCAAGTAATTCTCAAAACATCATGTTCAAAGACCAGAGACAGGTACAACATCAGAGGTGTGTGTGTGTGTGTGTGTGTGTAATCCTTTTAATGTGCTGTTGAATTTGGTTTGCTAGTAGTCTTTTATTTTTAAGTATAGTTGACACACAATATTACATTAGTTTCAGGTGTACAATATAGTGATCTTTATACCTTATGCTCTGCTCATCACAAATGCAGCTACACTGGTTGTGTTTTATTCTTTAGAAGCATGTCACTAGTCCCAGTCCACAATCAAGGTGAGGGATTACATAAGGGCCTGACTTCAAGGAGATGGAGATGATTGGAAATTATCTTAGAAGCTGCCAACCACCCGGTACTGCCCACTTGCTTTCCAAAATGTTTGAATTCTTTTATGTTCTAGCCAACGATGTATGAGGGCTGTAGTTGCTCTGCATATTTGCCCATATATGTCTTTGCTAATACTTGGTATCATTTTTAAAATTTTTTAGCCATTACAATAAGTATGAAATGTCATCTTGTGGTTTTATTTACATTTCTGTAATGACTAGTGCTTTTCTGTACTTAAGGGCAATTGATATCTCTTGCCTTAGGAATTTCTCTCTCTCTCTCTCTCTCTCTCTTGTTTTTTCTAATAGACTATTTTTTACATTGATTTCTTAGAGTATTAGAGTATTTATATATTCTGGAGCAAGTCCTTTGTTAGAATACATGCCATGATTAATTTCTCTTCAGCTATGGCTTGCCTTTTCATATTCTTAATGTGGTTTTTTTTGATGAATAAAATATTTATTTTGATAAAATTTATTTTAAAATATCTTTTATTATTAGTTTAGTGATTCTTGTATCTTAAGAATAGTTTAGTATTCTTGTATCTTAAGTACTATTTGCAAACCCAAATTTGCAAAGTTCCCTTTATTTTAGTCTAGAAGCTTTGCAGTTTTAACTTTTATGTATACATACCATATTCTTCATATAAATTTCTGTAGATGATATGAGTAGTGGATCAAATTTTATTTTATGAACAAACTTATTCAGTTGATTCAACACTATTTGTTGAGAGATTTTCTTTTCCTTTTGTACCTTTGTCCAAAGTCTTTTGTCTTTATAAGTACGGTTTTATTTCTGGACTCTATTTTGTTCCACAGATCTTTATCTCTATACTTAGGCCAATACTACACTCTTCTAATGACTGAAATTTGTTATCAGGTAGCTAGAATCCTCAACTTTGATCTTCTCTTTAAAAATTGTATTGACTATTTTGGGTCCTTTGATTTTTCAGTACAGATTTTACAATCAACTCGACAATTTCTACCAGAAAAACAAATAAAAACAAACAACCCAAAAATCCTTGAGATACTGATTAAGATTCTATTGTTTCTGTTTATCAGGTTAGTAATGAATAATGTCTGGAAAATATTGAATCCTCCAATTCATAAACATGATCTATCTCTCTGTTTACTGAGGTTTTCTTTAATTCCTATCAGCATTATTTTATAGTTTCCAATGTGCTGATCTTACACAAATTTTGTTAGAAGTTTTGATATTTTATATGTCATTTTCATTTTAGAAATCCTATTTTTTAATTGTTCACTGATATGTAAGTACAAAATAGAACTTTGAATATTGAATGAATTCGGATACTTTGTTGGATTTCTAATAATTCTTCAGGTATTTTTTTTATTGTTTAGTTTTGTTTCCAACTGCACAATTATGTCAATAGAAAATAAGATAATTTTGCTTCTTCTTTTCCGAACTTTTGATTATCTCTTGCCTTATTGAACTGGATAGGACACACTGTATAATATTGAATAAAAAATGCTCAGAACTGTCATGCTTGCTTTGCTCTAAATCTTAATAGTAAATTGTTTATTATTTTGTCATTAACCGAAGACTTTTTTGTAGATGCCCTTTATCAAGTAGTGGATATTCCCTTTCATTTTTATTTCATCAAGACTTTTTTATCATTAACATTGAATTTTGACACATGTTTTTCTGTGGCTATTGACATGATTATATGGATAGTTTTATTCTGTTAATGTGGTTAGTTTCATTAGTTGATTTTCAAATGTTAAACAAACATTGCATTCTTGAGATAAACTCTGCATGTTTATGATTATTAATTTTTTGCTTGTTATGGGATTTAACTTAGCAATGTTTTATTATAAATTTTTGTGGTTTTGTTTCTGAAGGATATTGATTTCTAATATCCCCTCTTTGTAGCTTGCCTTATAAGATATACTTTTAGGATTACATTATCTGAGTTATTCCGTCCTAATAAAATGAGTTTTGAAGGGTTTTTTCTTTTTTATTTTCTGAAAATATTTGTCTAAGAATGATATTATTTATCATCATAAAGGATAGAATTCACTAGTGAAATCATGTGTACCTATAACTTTCTTTAAGGGAGTATTTCCAATTATAAATTCAATTTCTTCAGCAAATATGAGATACTTAGGTTTTCTATGTTTTACTGTTTAATTTTTAATACATTTTGTTTTTAGAAATTTGTCAATTTTATATAACTTTTTGAATTTATTGGCATAAACTATTAATGCTATTTGTCATTATCTTTGTGGCATCTACAGGACTTCTAGGGATACACTTTTTTACTACCATTCTTTTTAGAGCACAACTAGAGAGCTAAATAAACCTAACCTAGGAGCACCTGAGTGGCTCAGTCCGTTAAGCATCTAACCCTTGATTTCAGGTCAGGTTATGATCTCAGCACCCTGAGATCAAGCCCCATGTCAAGCTCCACAATCAGCATGGAGTCTGCTTGTCCTTGAACCTCTCCCTCTGACCCTCACCCTGCTCATGCTCTCTCTGTCTCCCTTACTCGCTCTGTCTAAAATACATAAATAAATCTTGGAAAAAAAAAAAAAACACCTAATCTCAGTTCAAATACTGATTTTATTGATTGTTGAATGCTTTAGATAAAACACTGAGGCTTAGGAGCCTCATCTGTAAAATAAGATAATAATACCCTGATATTAAGGTAATTAAAAATTTTAAATGGAGTATATATGAAGCTATATTTTAATATCCCATTTGCCTTTATGAACCTCTATTGGTTTTCTCCTCCGTGGCAGACAGATTCTAAAATGACCTTCAATTTTTCATGCGTCCTGGTATTTCCACCCGGAATAATCCTCAGTATGGGCAGGATTTGTGTCAATTCAGTAGAAAATGGCAGATGTGATAGGTGCCATTTCTGTGATTAGGCTATATAAAATTGTGACTCTTGTCTTCCCAGTGGTATCTTTCTTTCACTGGAATCAGCGGCTATATTGTGAGTTTCCTTATGGAGAGACCTGTATGGCAATGAACGGTGCACAGACCCTGCCAACAACCAATAAGAAATGGAACCCCTCAGTCTTCTAGCCTGTGAGAAACTGGATTCTTCCAACAGCCACTTCATCTTGGAAGTGGATCTTTTCCCACCAAAACTTTGAGGAGACACTGCAGCCACACCTTGGCATCAGCTTTCAGTTGAGACCCTGAGCCAAAGCACCAAGAAGATCCTTATCCAGACCTCTTACCTAGCAGATGGATTTGTTACTCCAAATGAGTAACTTAAGAAAGTCGAGTACATGGGTCAACTGATATGTCAAAAGGTATGTCAGAATTTTGCTCTTCTATTTAAAAAGAAAATTGTTAGCAAGTCAGAGGCAGTGGCATGAAGGAAAGGATAACATGCTGTCATTGGGAGTCGGTATTTGTGGTAATAAGAGCAAAGTCTTTTGGAAGCTTGCACTCCATCGCTTCACAAAGCTGGCATATTTTAATTTCAGAAAAAAGCCAAAAATGGCATTAGGGAATTATGATGGCCAGAGGAGGTCAGAACTATGTTAGTTCTTACACCTTGAGCAGTGAGAAATTTAAGAAATGAGAGAAATTTAAGTCTCAAAATTAAACTTGATATAAGCATATAATATAATATATTAATATATAATATATTGTATTAATATATATATAATATAATATATTAATATAAGCATATAAATTTAGAAATTTAAGAAATGAGAGAAATTTAAGTCTCAAAATTAAACTTGATATAAGCATATGGGTAATTAGCACTCAGCTTGAGGGCAAGTAAAGAGAGAAACGTTGGCAATTAAAATCGGCCTTATGGTAACTTATTAATGGGTTCTTTATGACAAGAGATTTAAAATCATTTTCTTTGGATTCCAATGACAATATTACCTATACCTAGAACTACTATTCATTGAGTTCCAGTCCTGGGCCAACTCTTTACACATTTCATTAATCCTCACAAGTGTTTGAGGTAGATCTTTATGTTCTTTTTTTTTTTTTTTTTAAGATTGTATTTATTTATTTGACACAGAGAGAGAAAGCACAAGCAGGGAGAGTGACAGGCAGAGGGAGAGGGAAAAGCAGACTCCCTACTGAACAAGGAGCCCAATGTGAGGTATGATCCCAGGACCCTGAGATCATGACCTGAGCCGAAGGCAGACACTTAATAAACTGAGCCACTCAGGTGCCCCATTTTATATTCTTATTTTTTAAGGTGAGAAAACTGAGACTCAAAAAAGTTTAATGATTTGCCAAAGGCTACAAAGTGGCCATGGGGCACACTCACTCCAAGCATCTCCTTGTTTCTTTATTTTGTGCCCTACAGAAACTAAAACTTGATTGAATTTTAGTTTGCACAGAACTTCAGTGGATATCAACCTATTCACTTTGACTATCCCTAGTCTTTGGAAACACATATGTTTCCAATCTTGGCAAATATTAATGTTTGAGCTATTAAAGCTTTTCTACCATGACAACTATCATTCCATATATTTCTGAATGGACTCATTGAGACAAAGCAAACAATTTACATGTCATGGTTCTGGTCTATTCCTGATATACTGGATGTTTCCAAGAAGATTTATGAAAAAATAAGGGAAACTTATCACTGAGTCACAATCAAGAATGTTTCCCTGATTAGAATATTGATGTACCAAAGACTGCACTGATTATGTTTCCTCTTTTATAGAGGGGTTTACTAACATTCTCTGCGATGTTTAAGTGCTGATGCACCTGTTAAAAGAAGCTTAAAATACTCTGATTCTATTCAAAGTAATCTATTCTTATTTCTTAACTTCCTTTGCATGTAAGCAACTTAAGATTTTAATGATTTAAAACAGGTCATCCAGAAGATTTATAGTTTTCCACTTTATATTTAAGCCTGTGATACATTTTGAATTGGATTTGCATTAAGTGTGAAGTTTAGATAAAGGTTTTTTTTTCTTTCTTTCTTTCTTTCTTTCTTTCTTTCTTTCTTTCTTTCTTTTTCTTTCTTTTGTCAATGGACATCCAATTGATATAGCATTTATTGAAAAAGCTATTCCAGGAGTGCCTGGGTGGCTCACTCAGTTAAGTGGCTGGCTGTCTTCAGCTCAGGTCATGATCTCAGGGTCCTGGGATAGAGCTCCACATCTGGCTACTTGCTTAGTAGGGAGTTGGCTTCTCCCTTTCCCTCTGCCTGCTGCTCTCCAGGCTTGTGCTCACTCTCTCTCTCTGTCAAATAAATAATTAAAATCTTTTAAAAAAAAAGAATGAAAGAAAGAAAAATTATTCCCCCCAAAAAAGAAAAAAAAAAAAAGAAACACTATTCCTCATTCATTGAAATGCTTTTGCTCCTTTGTCAAAAATTAATTAGGCATAATTGTGTAGACCCATTTCTGGATTTTTTAATCTGGCCTATTGATCTAAATATCCATCCATTCACCTGTAACACACTAATTTGATTACTGTTGCTATATAGTAAGTGTTGATATTGGAAGGAATGATTACTAATTCTTGACTCTTCTTTTTCAAAGTCATTCTGGTTATTCTTAGATCTTTTATTTTCCATATACATTTTAGAATAAAATTCCTAAGATTTTCTGTATTGATAATCATATCAGCTGCAAATAGAGGTAATTTTATTCCATTTTTTAAAAATTTGTATTCATTTCATTTCTATTTCTTGACTTATTGCAGTGGCTAGAACTTCCAGTTCTATGTTAAATAAGAGTTGTGTGGGGTGCCTGGGTGGCTCAGTGGGTTAAGCCGCTGCCTTCGGCTCAGGTCATGATCTCAGGGTCCTGGGATCGAGTCCCGCATCGGGCTCTCTGCTCAGCAGGGAGCCTGCTTCCCTCTTTCTCTCTCTGCCTGCCTCTCTGTCTACTTGTGATCTCTGTCAAATAAATAAATAAAATCTTTAAAAAAAAAATAAGTGTTGTGTGAAAAAAATCCTTGCCTTTTCCCTGATCTTGAAGGTCTTTCACCTAAGTGTGATTTTATCTATAAGTATCCCATGGTTACTCTTTATAAATTTAAGGAACATGGGAAAAAATCTCCAGGGTCTTCCCCTTAGCCTGACCTCAAAGCATAATCCATAAAAGTAAAAATTTATAAATCTGACTTCATCAAAAATAAAAACTTTTTATTTGTGAAACATGTTGAAAGGATGCATCTGTCTTTATACAGGCCTGTATAATTATATTACAAAGCACATATTTAACAAAGGGCTTGTCTCTGGAATATATAAAGCACTCCGAAAACTCACCAATAAAAGAACAACAACCTAATTTTAATATGAGCAAACAACCCATAATGCACAGATATTTCATCAAAGAGAATAGACAGATGGGAAATAAACATAAGAAAAGATGTTTAACATTATGATTCATTAGACAAATATAAATTAAAACCACAATTAGATATTACTACATACATATCAGAATGGATAAAATAAAAAAAAAAATTGCTAACACTGAATCCTGGCAAAAATGTGGAAGTAAGAGCACACTCATTTCTTGCTGTTAAGAATGTAAAATGGTACAGCCACTTTAGAAAATAGTTTGGAAGTTAATTTTAAAGCTAAAAATAATCTTGCAACATGACACAAAATTGCACTCTTGGGAAGTTATTTCCCAAGGGAAATTATTTTCATGGAAGATTTATTTTCATGCAAGAACCTACACATGAATGTATATAGCAGCTTTATATAATCATTATAGCCCTACACTAGAAAATACTCAGATATACTTCGGTGGGTGAATGGGTAAACAAACTTTGTTACATTCATATTATGAGCTGCCACTCAGCAATATTAAGTGCCAAACTATTGATACATGCAACAATTTAGACTAATTTTAAAGAAATTATGCTGAATAAAGAAGCCCATTTAAAAAGATATATTCAACATGATTCCATGCTTCTAGCACTCATTAAATAACAAAATGATGGAGAAGATTTTATTGGTTGCTACGGTTAATGATAGGAGTTAGGGATGGGTTTGTCTGAAAGGGGTGATAGAATTCTGTGGCCATATGTATGTACAGTTGAAAATCTTCATTTTGGTGCTAGTTATACAAGGTTACTCTCACTTTAAAATTTCACAGAGCTATACAAATACATAAACAAACACAAATGAGTGTATGTATAATTACCACATCTTGAATAAATTCCATGGATTTTACCGGTGCCAATTTTTTTTTTTAATATATTATACTAAATTGTGTAAGATGTTAGCATTGGAGGAGGCTGGGAGAAGTTGTATGTTGGATTTTTCTATACATTTTCTTTGCAACCGCCTATGAATCTATAATTATTTTTAAAGAAAAAGTTGAGAAAAATCTTTTTTTCCTCTCATCAAAAAAACTTCAAGGAAATTTTCAAAAACCCTGAAATGCAGAGTTTATTTTTCTCTTTCTCAAGGAAATATTAATTATAAGTGTAAATTAATGGATAACTTACTTCTGTTTCTTCTTAGAGTATCTGCTCTCCTGTCCAATGGAGGCTGAAATATGATCTTCAACCCCAGACTGGTAAGAATGGAAGCAGCTTTTTGCCTTACCACACCAATTTAGTGCTCTTGGGAATTTGGAATTGTGTCACAGAAATTCTAGTTGGCCCATGTCAGACAAATCTGTGATCATGGAGCTCTGGGCCAAGAATGATTATAGCATACCAAAGTAGGGACAGCAAGTTTTTAGAGAGGTTGGATAAGGTGAGATAATGCACTGCAGAAGACACAAGATAAAGACAAGTAATTAGTATTTTTGGTTCTTTATAAATTTTAGATGTCTTGCCATTGGATTCTGTGAGATACCTCATGATCACTCTAACAGATCCCCTTCCTTTTTTTTTAGAACATAGGGAATTTCTACAGTTTCTATTTCTCTTATCTAAATTATTTATTTTTCTTTTTTCTTAAACTATTTCCTATTAATACATGATGGATTTGATTTTTGGTACAGGGTGTGCTGATAATCTGAAAGTTCTTTACTTTTTTCCATGAATTCAACCTATTTTCCCCTTGACTTTCCCTCATTTTAATTGCATTCCAGCAGTAAGAGACAGGAACAAATACGGGGGGAAAAGTTTTAGAAAAACCTGTTAACAAATATTCCAATTTCTTATGGGCATAGAGGTTAGAATTTTTGTCCTGATAGGATTTTTGCATTGTCTACAAATTTCTTTTCTGGCTGTAGTAACAATCTGGCAATTACCAATGGTCATTAACTGGCTGCTGTACTTTGCTCTGGGATTGGCATATGCCTGTTAGAGGATAAGCTTTATGGTTTTCCACTATGTGCCATAGAAAGGTCTTAGAGCATGTTTGGTATAGACAATCATAATTATATTTTTCTGAATTTCATGATACTATTTTGAAGATTTTGTGAATTTTGATATAATATATATTTTAGTACCTAATAAGTTCTAGAGAGGATTTAAACTGCATACTCATGTGGATCCCAGTGGGGTTGTTGGTCATATCAACATTAGGAATAGGATAAATATTTTTAAAACATGCATGTTTTTCAATTTGTCTTTTTACTCTGAAGAATTTTCTACTCAACAAAATTTGCTGAAGAGATACAAGAAAAGATTTAGCTTGAACTATATGTTTTGTAACACTGCTTCCAAATAAAAAACATGTTAAATATCCAACATAGACTACAGCATGTACCTAAGCAATGGAATAAAACTGAGCAAATAATATTGATGTGGTAGTTTTAGAAATACACACTATACCTGTTTAAATGAAGGCTTGTACTAGAACTATTAAACACACCTGTTTTGACATTAGTCAGATTTGGATTCAAGGGTTCATTCTGGATCTTATTCATACTGAGCTACTTATTTATACTTTCTTTCTCCTGTATCTTTTTAGACTGTTAGTATGCCATGCACCATAAACTTAGTGGCTTAAAATAACATACATTTATTATCTCAGGGTTTCTGTAGGTCAGGAGTTCATAGAGTTTAGCTGAACCTTTTGTTCGGTGTCTCACAAAGTTATAATCCCAACTAAGACTTGAGGTCTTCTTTCAAGCTCATTGGTAGTTGGCAGAATTGAGTTTCTTGTGGTTGGAGAACTGAGGCCCTCCCCCATCAGAGGCCATCCATCATTACCTGCCACATCACGCTCTCTACAGTGTGGCATTTTGTTTCTTCAGGCCCAGCAAGTGAGTGTCTTAGCTGTACAGGTTAGGGCTACCTAGGATAATCTACCTCGTGATTAACTCAAAATCAACTGATTGGAAACATCGGTTATATGTGCAAAATTCCTTCACAATCACCATATCAAGTGACTACTGGACTGAAATTCCCTCATATTCCCACCCATACTCAATGAGAAAGGGTTATAAAGAGAGTAAGAGTCATTAGGAATCACTTTAAAATTCTGCCTGCCAAACACACTAATGCTTAATGTGTTTATTTGTAAAACTGAGCTAATAATTTACCAAGTTAGCTGGAATTACATAACAACTAAATGTAAAAGAACTTGAACTCCAAACATGGTGTAAAAAAAGAATATGACGTGTGCATTATGGTTGTTATAATTTATAGTATTAGTATTAGCAACATTGAAAAAAAGGACTTACAAAATATGAAAAGCAGAAAAATACAAGTCAGACAATACACCAGAATTTTACAGTGGCTATCTCTAGGAGGAACGGGATCATGGATTTTTTTTTTTTTAACATATCTCTATTAGTGTGTTAATATTACTAGAATCTTTTGTATTTTGTGCAACAATTACTGACACTTACAAAGCAATTAATAAATGCCAGAGTACTTTAATAAATTATTTTCACAAATTAAGTCATTTAGTCCTCATGCATTCCTATAAAGCAGGTACTATTAATAGCTTTGGTTTACAGCTGAAGAAATGGAGACTAAAAGAGGTGCGATGTTTTGCTCAAGGTCACTGAGGTATTAAGTATTAAAATCAAAGTAGTGGGGCGCCTGGGTGGCTCAGTGGGTTAAGCCTCTGCCTTCGGCTCCGGTCATGGTCCCAGAGTCCTGGGATTGGCTCTCTGCTCAGCGGGAAGTCTGTTTCCTCCCTCTCTCTGCCTGCCTCTCTGCCTACTTGTGATCTCTCTCTGTGTCAAATAAATAAATAAAATCTTTAAAAAACAAATAAAAAAAATAAAATCAAAGTAGTAATTTAGGCTGACTAGCTTTTGGCACTACTGTGTTTTGACTTTCTATGAATGTTCATTGTTTTAGTCGTAATAAAAACAATACAAGTTATATTATTAAAAGATAAAGCTCTGGCAAAGCAAGGCCACCTAGAGTTTATTAAAAATTAGAGCTAGACACTGAGCTCGGAGTTTCCTGAATCTTCCCCCAACCCCACCCTTTTAATGCAGCCTTTTATAGTAGACCTTCAAACATTTGGTGAGCCACCACAGTAGACTGGGAACGTGCTGGAAACTGAGTACACCGCAGAGGGTCGGGGAGGTGGGCTCTTCCTGGGAGAAAACCTGCACTCTCCCAGCAGCTCCCGCTTGAAATGGCCTCAACTTTGTTCTGAATTGGTTTGCCTTCTCTCCAAAGGCTGTCCTTTTCTTTTCTATTTTTTTTTCCCCTCTGCAAGATCGTTTTGCACGGTACTCCCACATAGATGTGTTTCAACTAAAAAACCTGTCCCCCTAAACATCGATTCCCACCCAGACAGGGGAATGATCCAACTTCTTTGACTTCGCGAAGCAGCATTTTCTAGGTGGTTTTTGGAGTATGTCTGACTCAGGCCGCACCTGCCCGCACATATTAGGACTCCTACCATGAGGCATGATTTACTCTCATCCCCTTCTGTGCATATTAAATATGTTAAGCAACAAAACAACTCCTCTCCTCCAAATTGTGGTTCAGATGAATCCCCTTGACAACAGCTGCTCAACATTTGTTCATCCTTAGTCACTACTGTCAGAGAGAACCCTGCTTTCCCCTACAATTATTATTTTTTTCAAATGCTTCCTGCATTGTTTGCTGTCTGACCTTTCTTTTGTCCTTTGCAAGTACATATATTAAAATAAAAATACCAAGGCCAAATGCCTTATTCTTATTCCCGCACATCTTGCTCTGATTTAGAATTTTTTTTGGATTAGGTTTGAACTGTGTGTGGGTGTTGGAGTGGGTGAAAGCAGAGAAAGAGGAGATGAGGGGGCAGGAAAGGAACAGAGATGGCTCTCTCCTTTTTCCTTTTTTATCATCGTGTCTTTCTTCTTCTTTTTGTCATGGCATAGTCACAAAAGCAGAGTGAGATGTACATTAATTGTTCATTCATTTATCAGATAGTTCCTGTGCTAGGCAGTGGAACTAAAACAATGTGCAAATGATTGGGTGGGGGGAGGACCAGAATTATATTCAGAAGACCTTGGTTCTTCCTCGCATCTAAGATTAGTATTGTGAAAATGGCAAGTTGTTGAACACTCATCAAATATTTAATACTCTACTACCTGCCAAGCCCTGTGCTAATTGTGGAGGCATATTAATGCACACTAGAGAGAAAATTCTCAGTCTTTGGGAAGATCTTAGTCCAGGGAGCTTTTTCATCTCTTTGATCCTTACTCAAAATAGTACACTTGGAGGTTATACCTTACTTTTCTCCTAAAACCTTATATTCCTGCTTTTACCCTTTGTTACACTTCTTTCTACTTAGTGGGCTCTATTCAAATGCACACCTGCTCACCCCAGGTCCTCCCCCTGCAAAGAGCTCCACCCACTGATCCCCCTCAATTCTTATTATCTCTTTATGTCTTACAACACCAAAGCTCACAGAGGAAGTGGGGTTCGGAATAAAGCAGTCTAATGACTGCAACACCAAAATGCTTAACCCCTAACCACTCTCCCATAACCTTAATTTTCAGTCAAGAGCATAACACAACTCAAATTGTTAGAATTTAAGATACTGTAAAAATTCAAGTAGAAGATGTATAAGCAGCCAGAGGGAAGGTGATTTGGTGTAGACTGTTCACATATACATAATTTTTTTTTTTTGACTTTTTTTTTTTTTTTTTTTTATAATTTTATTTTTTATAAACATATATATATATTTTTTTTTCCCCCAGGGGTACAGGTCTGTGAATCTCCACGTTTACAAACTTCACAGCACTCACCATTACATATACATAATTTATATCTGCCTTGGGTGAAAAAATGTTTGATTTGAGATGACACATTAGAAGCCATCTGTTTCCATCTTTCAGTCAGTAAACGGAAGTACAGACTGGTTAACTAATGAAAGAGATTGTGTTGATGATAATGAGAACAAAAATGGCTTCAATTTATAGAGCACTTACTATATGGGTGGTTTAAAATATTCTGTGCAGAATTATATCATTGGATTATCATAAAATTCTGTGAGATCAGTAATAACACAATCTTCATTTTACAGATAAGAAAATTGAGAATCAGAATGTTTATGCGTATGTCCAAGAAAGAAAGTGACTAGGAGGTCCAGGGGGCTTTCAAACATAGATGTCTTCAATTTTCCCTTTAAAAAGTTTTAAAAAGCAATCCTTTTTTTTTAACTTTTTTTTTTTTTAAAGATTGTATTTATTTATTTGACAGACAGAGATCACAAGTAAGCAGAGAGAGGAGGAAGCAGGTTCCCTGCTGAGCCCAGAGCCCGATGTGGGGCTCAATCCCAGGACCTGGAATCATGACCCTAGCCGAAGGCAGAGGCTTTAACCCACTAAGCCACCCAGGCGCCCCTTAAAAATCAATCCTAATTATGGCCTATGTTTCTGCATTCCTTCTTTATCAGTATGTCTATCCACTATCCCATATACTTCATATGCTATTTCTCACTCAACCAGGATTTTTTATTCCTCTTATGTGAGCTCATTAATTTTCAAAGAGCCATTAAAAAAAAAAAAGTATAAGTCTCTTTTATTAGTAGTGTAAGGTATTTCAAATTTTAAAAAGAGGTAGAAGTAGTCATTGAAATCCTATACTGCTCTATATTTGGTCTAGAAAATGTTAATATCAAGATTAAGTTAGGCTGGGTCTTAATATCAGTGGCTTAAATAATGTTTTATTTATTTTTCAAATAAAAGAAGTCTAGAAATTAGTAGTCTGGCTGGTTTGAGGTTTGTCTGCTTCACCTTCAATACACCTTGTTCTCCTATCTGTTCTACCTCTGCTAGTTCATGACTTCCATCTGTAAGGTCACAACATGTTTTCAAGGTAGCTACTAGACCTCTTGCTCTTGCTTCTACTTTCTATCAGCACTGACAAGACTTTGAGTTGACTTGGAATCTTTTAAGAACTTTCTTAGGATCAGTCATGAGTTCTCTTTCCATTTTAATGCTATATTAAGGCTATGAAGAAAATGTGCATTGAGCTGAACATAGTCCATATGCCTCCCCTCTCCCAATGTAGAGGTTTTACAAATAAGAAGAAACACTGTATGTGGGTATGGAATAAAATAATACATGATTCGGGGGTACAGGTTAGCTCAGTCAGTTAAGCACTCAACTCTTCATTTCAGCTCAGGTAATGATATCAGCGTCAGCCCTGTGTCTGGCTCCAGGCTCAGCAGGAGTCTGCTCGAGATTCTCTCCCTCTGCCCCTTCCCCAGATCTCTCTCTCTCTCAAGTAAATAAACAACTCTTTAAAAAAGAGATAACATATGTTTTTATGAATCCAGAACATGGTATATAAATAAACTTGACTAGATAGAATATCCAATGTTTCAGCTTAAATGTTCAAAAAATTGTGAAAGTTACATGTGGACAGTGTCTTAGACATTAACAATGATTTTCAAAGAATATTTCCTATTTAGAAATCCATAGATTTACCTCAGATGTTTCTTTAGTTTGGTTGGTGAGATTTTATGGAGGAATAGAAAGGGGTAGTAAAAGGGAAACAAGCAGGTAGCACTTCCTTGGATCCTAGCATGAATAAAGGAGGGGTCCTAAATTTTCTGATTCATATAGCTGGGATGAGTTTGATATCCTTTGGGAAATAAAGAGGGGATACTATTGCATAAAAGTTAATGGAAACTGTATATAACTGTTTTTTTCATATTTTACTTGAATGCAACTTGCCAAAGAAATCCATAACAGGTGTTAGGCTAAAGAACCCAACTCTCTTGATTCCCAATTTAGTACTCTTTCTACTACATTTCATTAGAATTAACCAGAAGGATTCATATACACGTCCCTAAGCTTTGGAATTTGTGCTCTTTTGCTAGCTCATGCTCTATGGTCCTAATTGATTTATTGATTTATTCAGTATAGCAGATGCTGCACATAATGAGCAGTAACTATAAACTCAAATGAAATCAACACAGCTAAAGGAGAAAACTTGCTCTAATTTAATACATTATACATATGCTCATGTATTTAAAATTATTCTTGTATTAATAAACTCTGTGAAGCATATTGAAGAAAGACAGTATTACTCTGTTACCTTTGAGAGCTTTTTGTATAAAACTATTTTTATACAAAACTTTAGGAAAATTTCATTTTGGTGATACTTCCAGTGTTTAGACACCCAGTTAAATTATTTCTTATTATTATTACCTTCATTTTTACAATAAGGAAAACTATGCTTAAAACAATTTGCTAATGATCATATAGTTCAGTGCTAGACAGCAGTGAATTCAGGGTAAGATGACCACCAATGTCTATAAACTCATCTTCACTCTGGAAACGCACAGGACTTCAAAAAAAAAAAAATGTTAGTAGTTTTTGGTGTCACACATGGTCTTTTCTGCTGGTATACTCTGCTCTGCCATGCCATTTTCAGAAATACGCACACAACAAAAAAATATTGGCGATTTCAATCTTTGCCTTCTTTCTTGGGATAATGAACTCCTGGTGGTGGTGCCCTTGGTTATTCTTCCCAGGTTAGCTTCTGCAGTGGGTTAGTCCCCTGGCCCCATGGCTCTAATATGTAGTTTTTGTTCTCTTTCAGACATGCTCATAGTTCAGAACATTTCATGGCTGAGCTCATTCTAATCCAAATAAAGAGTCATTATGGTGAAGCCATTTGCCACATGGTTTTTCTTGAAAAAGATTAAAGATATCTTAGGTGTTTTATGGTGTTTTAAACACAGTGAAACAGACAAACCAACCAGCAAACAACCTAGCCATCAGAGATTAAGCTTGTTATCCTGGATAAGATTTACTAGGTACTACCTCTTAATTCTAGAAAAAATTTCCACCTCACTCAACTATTTTTGCCAGGTTGAGCCTACTCATTTGGTTTTGTTTTTGCTTGCATTTGCTTTTGGCATTAAGGAGTGGTCCCCTGACAATCCGTAGCGAAACCCCATATTCTAAATCTGTAGACCCAGGAATCTGTGTATCTGTATATCCTAATATCCTACATGATTATTGTGCACATTCAAGTTGGAGAGCCACTGCCTTGCTGTACTTGAAATATCTTCTTATTTTGCACAAGACTGTTTTATTTGGGTTATTGAGTAAGGCAAACCTGTTGTTATTGTGTGTGACACATTTTGCCTGCATAGCAGACAGGTGTGAAGGTGACTCACAGCAATGTAGGTTGGCTTTATATCTTGGGAATAAAAGTAGTGTGTGAATGCAATTCACTGAAGTAATACTGTATTTGAAGTTTGAAGGAAAATTCTGGTCCCTGAGCAGGTGGTTTCTACTTTAGCTACCATGAGCAATTAGTCAACAATATATTGAGTGTTTACTGTGCAGGAGAACAAAACAGAGATAAAATGCTCTGTTCTGTTAAGGATGGAGTTTACCATTAGATGGAGGCTCCAAGAAAGAAAACACAATCCAATGACATAAAAACAAGTTTATGTAATAGCAGAAGCTATTCCTCTTAAAACTTCCAGTTCCTACAAAGGCTTGAAACTTTCCGATCTCCAGAAAGCTCAGTTCAGAGTATTGATTCAAAAGTAAACTAGCTAATCTGTCAATGCTTGATCATTATCCCTTTCACAAAAAATCAACTATTTTAATAGTGTTTAAATGCCCTCAGTACTTTATGGCTCCCCCCAAATACACAGATTATGAAAACCATTAGAATATTTTACGAAATGTCTGTTTCCTTTCACTATGTACACATACTCGAACAAAAGAGAACGTGAGAAGACCATAGGCGAGGGTTTTAATTTTTAATTTATTTTTTTTTCCTTTGAAATTATTTGTCCAAAGATAAAGAGGCAATGAAAACAGATTAACCTTTGCTCTTTTAAGAATTTGCTTTGGTTTGTTTTCAAAAACAGGCTAGTCACCTGAAGTCAAACAACTCCGTCATCTACTTTAGATATGTAGGTTCCATCCATTTCTAGACATTGTACTAGGTTACCGTGCATGCAAGTGGAGGAGTGTGTGTGTGTGTGTGTGTGTGTGTGTCTGTGTATGTGTGTGTACAGCATTTGTGAAGGCTATGAGATCAGTAGTGCTCTATTACTGTCACAACAAATCACCACAAATGTGGTAAATTTAACAATATACCTTAATTATCTTACAGTCTGGAGGTCACAATACTAACCACTGGGTACAGTGTGAGCCGTTAGGTAGGAAGAAAGTGAGGGGCACCTGAGTGACTCAGTTGGTTAAACCTCTGCCTTCCACTCAGGTCCTGATCTGTAGGTCCTGGAATAGAGACCTGCATTGGGCTCCCTGCTCTCATGGGAGTCTGTTTCTCCCTCTCCCTCTGCATGCTCTCTCTCTCAATGAATAAATAAAATATTTTTTAAAAAATCTTAAAAAAAGGAAGGAAAAGAGAAAATGGCTTCCTTTAAGTCCAAAGACACTGAGACCCCATCTAAAACTCCAGCTGAGGGGAGGCTGGCTGGCTCAGTAGGTACAGCAGATACCTCTTAATCGCAGGGTTGTGAGTTCAAGCCCTTCCTTGAGTGTGGAGCCTGTTTAAAATCTAAAAATATATTTTTTTTAAAAAATCAAAATACAATTCCATCTAAATATATACTTAAAAATTACAAGCCTATAATAAATATCTGAACAAATTGGTTAAACTTAGCAAAGATAATTTTTAATTATAGTAGCCAAGGGGGAAGGGTCACCGGGGGGGGGGGGGGGAGAGGGGGGTGGGATTTTAATCTACATAAACTTATCCATTTAGGAGATACCCTAGAGAAAAAAGGATCCTGAACTTCCCCAAAACAATGGGATACAGTTTTTGGTTGCTATGCGATGCTTCTAAGAGATTTAATGAAGAAAGAAATGCCCCTTTAAAAGATTTCTTACAAAAGGCAAATGAAACATTTTGAAAATCTTCTCCACAAATATTAGTAAAAAGCATTAGCCATCTGACTGGGTAATCTTAACTATTCCAACAACCAGAAACACAATCTTAATCCGATTATTCCTTTATAAACAAGTGAGTTTTATATTATCCTAGTTCTCATGGCTAAAATTTTAAAATGAAATCTGTAAGATCTCTGCATCTGTCTGTATGTTTTTGTATGTCTGTATATGTATGTTATAGAGGTGTAATTTTTCTACCTCCAGATGGCATTGCCAAAATTAATTTGTAAGAATTCTTTTAATTGACTTAAAAAACAGCTCTTATATAAACATTCTCTCAAAAATATAGAAACTAGCACTTTTTTTTCAAGTTCACATGATCTGAGATAATCTTTGGTAAATAAATGCTAGTTTATGTTTGTTTGCTTAAATAGAAAAGGGAGGTCTTCAGAATTTTAAACATTAAGTACATTGCTGATATACAGTTTTTATTTTACCTGTGATTGCTAATAAAATAAACTGATGTTATCTATGTTATACAATTTATCAGCAAGAAATTCACTTTACGATGATGTTTAAGGAAACATTATTATTATAAACAATGATTAAATTAAACAATTAAATATTATTGAAAACAATGAATTAAAGAGATTTAGTAGGATTCAAAAATAGTTTCCAGGTAGCTTGAAACCTTGAAGTTATACTAAGTTAAATGAGAAGTGTTCATTGATAATATAGATGATGTACTGAAAAATTAATCACTGAAAATAGATTTATCTACTTGTAGAAAGAGGAACTGAAGATACTTGGGATTATTTGCAAGCATATCTTATGCTACATTGAAAAATTTACCATGAGGAAGAAAATGCTTCTAGATATTATGAAATGTATTCATAAAGTTGCTAGTCTACAGAATCCTAGTATAACATTCTTAATTTTCACTACAAATTAACATTTCTAAGGGTAGGAATTCTAATCAGTGTATGTAATTAAAAGTGCTAGAAATAATAAGAAAAACAACTCTGTATGCAAGGTAAGAAGATATATTTTTGCTAAAAGGAAGGATATGGTATGGAGATGCATTTTAAGGGAAGAGAGATTAATTTTGTCCTAAAGATAAGTTTTCATATCAATAGTGTGCCTATGTAAAACTAAAATTTAATTTTCCTTCATCTGTTAAAAATGATAAAGTTTTCTTGGGACTATTGGTCTGTTCTTGATAAGAAATTGTGAACAATTTTTCTTTACTTTTTGGGTAATCTGCCTGGAAAGCAAAGACTTAGTGTCTTACCAAAATAGATTCCTGTGTTTCATATTGCATTTTATCAGGTTTTTGATTATTGGGAAGAAATGAATCTTTTCTGTTAAAAGAGATAAAGTGTGTGTGTATGTGTGTGTGTGTGTGTGTAATAAGAACCCAGGTTTTTGTTTTGTTTTGTTTTTTACAACTGTGTGACTTTCTCTGTCTTTGAAGTCTTTAATTGCTACTTTGGTTAAAAGGGGTAACTAAGCATTATTTCACAGAGATCCATGATCCTATTTAATCAAGTGCTTTAAACCTTCTGATATCTTTGACAACTTCCCCCAAATAAAATTCTAAATGAGATCTTGACCTCTCACTAACTTTAAGATATTTCCACGCATACCTGAAAAATTCCCAAAGAATTTATTCTCTCCGTGTAAAAAGAATTTATTCTCTCCGTTCAACATCAAGAAAGATGTTGAACTAATGAGATTTATTTGATGTATAAAATGGTGCGAGAATCATTGTTAAATGAAAAGGGATGTTAAACCTCCTTCATGGTATATTTGTTTGGATATGTGTTATTGATAAAAGTGAAGTTCTGATATGTCCTGGTATAGTGTTACTGGTCATGATGCTAGTTACTATCTTTAAATATATGCCACGGAAATAACCAAATTCTCTTGTCAATTACATTATAATGAACTCTCATCAAATCTTAAACCATTGCCATTTTTATATCCTTTTGTCATTTACAGACAGTTTTTTTCCTCTGATGCTTTTACAAAATTGCTTTGTCTTCAAAGAAATTTATGGTAAGGACTCTGAAAAGTACAGCTTTCTGGTAACTTTAATAATCATGCCACTGAACGGGTAAGAATTTCAAGAACTCTAACGGAAAACCGGAATTCATAAAACTGCCAACCCAAGATCAAGCAGAACGAAAATTAATTATGTGGGACTGAATGAACTGATGGGGTAATTACAGTTTTTTTGTGATTTTTTTTTTTGTTTGAAACATTGCTAGCTAGCTCTTTTGTGTTTTGTTTTTCAGATTTGAGAAAAACTCTTTTTATTAAATTTAACTTACAGTAATTTGGTAAATTATATCTTTGTTAACAGAATTGAAACATTTATTTCTTTCTTCCTACCTGGTCTTTTTAGAATTTAGAAAATTCTTAACGAGTGTTTCATTTTCATGGCAATATATTTATTTGCATAATTTTAATAAGAATTTGTTCTCCTTTTAACAGGACACAATTGGAAACATTGGTTATATTACCAAAGTATTTTTTTTAATATTACCAAAGCTTTAAGTAGAATGTAATATTTGAAAATGATGTGCATTGAATCAGATATGACCAGACAAATTTAAGGAACCAAGGTTGACTTTATGGAGTCAATGAAATCCCTCAGAAAAGCCATCTGGTAACTTGCCTATGGGAGTTTTGGCAGCCTTGCTAGGTAAGCAAGGCAGGCCCAGGAATCCCAGGATATTTGGGGGGACCCCCAAGAAGAGAATAATTCAGCCAAATCTATAGGGATTGCAGGTAAAATCTTGATAGTGAGTACTTTGTTTGACTTTTTAGCTCAAGAAGCTTTTAAAACTCCAATCCGAGATTCCTTGTGAAAAGTTCTAGCAAAGCAGGTTTAAAAAGAATGCATATGATTAATCATTATCCTTGCTGCATGTATGTAAAATATCAACCAAGTTTAATGCAACTAGACCTATTCTGCAAACAAACTAGTCTTACTGTGATTATCTTTGCTAGAAATAAGGTGATTGTAAAGAGAAAAAATTATTTTTTAGTAGAAAACTATAACATAACCTTGTAGATATCAATTTGTAGTCCTGTTTATTGTTTTTGAGGTTTGATATCTACCTATACCTGGGCTGTATCCTGAACTTTTCTAGTTTCCCCCAAATATTGAGCCATGAGTTTCTAATTATGGCTCCAAACTAAGGTTTCTAATTCTTCCCTGCTCTTTTGACCTAGAACCACTAAGAACCAAGACTGCCTTTGAACCTCATTGGAAAGGCAACACCTGGTACTTCTCACCACCCAGATGGCAGCCAAACCTCAAGTCCCTGAAACCTGTGTTTGCATCTCCCAATTGAAAATCCTTCCTTCAGAGGTGCCTGGGTGGCTCAGTGGGTTAAAGCCTCTGCCTTCAGCTTGGGTCATGATCCCAAGGTCCTGGGATCAAGCCCCACATCAGGCTCTCTGCTCAGCAGGGAGCCTGCTTCCTCCTCTCTCTCTCTGCCTGCCTCTCTGCCTACTTGTGATTTCTGTCTGTCAAATAAATAAATAAAATCTTTAAGAAAAAAAAGAAAATCTTTCCTCCAGAATCTTGGCATTGCACACCAGTTGGAGATCTAAAATCAAAATGACAAGGGAGTTTCCTTCATGGAAGCATCTTAAAGTAAACAGGTCTCAAAGATCAGGGATTAAGATCTTAATCTCCAGTAGGAAACTTCTGTATCATTTGTCTTTTGGCTACTCGCCTCTTCTCTCTGTGACTTCCTGGAAAGACAATGCTATAATTAGGATTTGACAAGCAACAGCTATTGCAGGAAATTTAACGAACTGCTGGGTTTATCATACTAAACCAAAATCAATGTGAATTGCCCGCTCAATGATTCCAAAACCTTAGTAAGATGTTCAGAAGGCAGACGAATTTTGGTGGCTTGGCCTCCTGTAATCCACCACAGACCCCTGGCTATTGCCCACAGATGATAGCATCCCCCAAAATGTGAGCAATAAATAATACCACTTTATTACCAACATCACCAACAAGGGTAATTTTGTTCCTTTGTCTATGTGGTAATAAATACACACAGTGTGTCAACTGTCCCAATGGTAGGCAAGAACAGGGCTAGTATGGATGAGAAATTTGAGCAGCACCACTATCACTTCCAAACAAAAGAGAATTGCAGCCTTGGTCCATTCTTCTCAATGAGTATCACCAATCCAAAAGAAGCTTTCCAGCAGATGTGAAGTCCCTCTGGATGGGCATCATTTGAAGAGCCCCACTTTCCTTGGCTTGGAGTATGTGCAAATGAAAACCTGCATTAGAATCTCATCCTTCAATCTGTTAACTATTGCTATTGAAATTAACCCTAAGGACAAAACTGCACAATGAAAGTCCCTATGCTCCCCTGCCAAGGCGGCTTTAGGTAATAGAAGTACCTGAGATTACTTTGTTGACTGAATAAGGAGTCCGTGCCATAGCAAGCATTTCCCACAACCTAGAGCAACATCTCCCATATTGTAGAAACTCAAATACAAGAAGTTAACAAACCACTTGGCTAAAATAAAAGCCTCTTTTTAAGTTGATTCTTTGATTGATTTGATATCAACTCATTTGATTAATGGGGGCCCTGGCTAAGGAGCTTACTTCAGTCTCTCAGTATTGTCCTTCTGAAAATCAACTCTGTAGTCTCCCTAGCACACTGTGTTCTGTCAAGTGTCTCATATGTGTGTTCATGGCCTTAAGTACTACATTAGATGTTCTCCATCGCACTTGGATAAATAGAAACAAGATGGACAAGAGTTGAACAGGAAAAAAAAAAAAAAAAAAAAAAAGCCTTGCCATGAGCCTATCATTATAACCTATGAGTTTCACAATGAGATAAGATTAACTGAGCCCTGGAGCATCTGAGTGGCTCAGTTGGTTAAGTGTCCAACTCTTGTTTCAGCTCAGGCTCAGTATCTCAGGATTATGAGAATGAGCTCTGCACTGACTTTGCCTTAAGCATGGAATCTGCTTCTCTCTCTCTCCTCCTCCTCCTCTGGCCTTTCCACGGCTCATGTACACTCTCTTTCTAAAATAATCATTTTTTTTTTAATAAAAGGGAAAAAAAAAGAATAACAACTCTGAGGGTGGCTGAGAACAGCACTAATACCAAATCTCTTATGTATGGAAGGATGACCAGAGTGGGGGATGGTGAAAGTCATTAAACAAGGAGGCCATCAGATTGATGTGACTCTAACACATTGGCAGCCTCTGTGAGCAAACTTGAAACCTAAGCCACAGTAGATTGGAATTACATTTGTATCCAACAAAATGAAATCTAAGAGCAATCAGTCACAACCGCCTAGGTTTTCCAAAATAAGGCAACTACTGAAGCTATATGCAGTCAAATGATCGCCTTGCGATTTTGCACCTGCCCTATCAGTGTTTCCCTTTCCCTCTGTCTGCAGAGTGCCCCTCCCAATTTTCAGTTTGACAGTGCCATATTGGAATCAACCTTTGTTCAAATAAACATAATTTTTTTAACGTAACTCAGTTATATCTGTTAACACCTGTCAGTTTAAAATTATACTTTTTCTTCCCAAAACATACTTAAAGACTAAAATGTTCAACTGAAATATTTAGGACATAGTATAGGGAAATATTTTCACCATGAGTCTTCCCACATGCTTGAGTGGTTGGTAATGGTTTAACCTTAGACTTTAGTAGAGAATTGTACTCACATGTGATCTTTATTACATTCATATTCTTTTTTCATTTATGAAGTCAGCTTCCACCTCGTTCCAAATAACGCTTCTTGGAGAACCATAGTGAAGTTTAAGGAGTTAGAAGGTACTTGCAACCTCAGTTCCTTTTCATTTAGATTGCATGATAAATTATACAGAGAAATAGCATTTGAATATTTAAATATTTTTTATGGCAAGTCCTAAAGTCCTTTCTTACATTAGAGGACTTCTGTCCTTTTCCTGCTTTCTTTGTTCCAGATCTTTATTTCCCAGTATAGTTTTACATAAACTAAGAAAATCTGTTAGAAGGTAATTCAGGCTTATGCTTTTCTGGGTAATTGGTATCAATTTTCTAAAGAAAAAAATTCAGTATACCAGAATTATACATTGACAGAGAACCTAAATCCAGTCATGTAAAAACAGATTTGGTGGGAATCTATTTTTAGTATATTTCTATCATAAATAGCAAGATTATGTGCAAAAGTATGAGAGAACCCCCCACTGGAGATCCCCATCTGTCCTTAGCACTTGCATATCAATTCCTTTCTCTGCCTTCCCTTTCTCCTTCCCCCTCTCCTTTTCCTTCCTCTTTCCTTTTAACTTCCTTTTGTTTTTTTGTAATGCACAAAAAGCAAAATACAAAAAAACAAAAAAGCCAGCTATTGTTTTATTTAGAGTACATAAGCATATTTGAAATTACGTTGGAAATGGCAAGAAGTATACTCCTGAAATAGTCAAATTTGAAGATGACTACTTATGTGAGCCGAGGGTCCCCCATATTTGAAGAAATGGTCTGTTTTCAGTTAATCTATCCTGGCCAAGCTTTTGGAGTATAAGCTTTATGCAGGTCTCTTGATCTTCCTAGGTGCTGGAATAATGCCCAAGGAACTTGGGAATATACTAAAACCAAATTGTTTTGAGTGAATTTCAGAAGCACCTGGAAATACTTTGAAATGCATTGTGCTGCCTTAGATAACAGCAAGCATCCACTACAGTATTCTAACCAAACATTCTAATAGGAACTGGTAAACTAGACCCCCTAGTAAAAACTCTTTCAGACAATATACAATAATGCAACTGTCAGGGAGCAAGAATTTCCTGTCCTCTTTAAGGTCTTTCTAGATGGACTAAGACTCAAATTGACATGGAACAGTTTAACAGAAGAAGATCAAATTTAACTTCCTACTTACTGGTATTCCACCCAAACATAGAAAGACCAAACATGGGCCAAATGAAGTATCTGTCATTCTCACCTAAGGAGAAGAGGGTAGAGATCTGGGACTTCAAAGGGAAGTAATACAAATTATAAGAGGAAGAAGAATAAATGTTTGGTAGGCAAGTGTTTGCTGGACCACGGGGAAACAGCGGGACATAGAGAACTTTGATCCAACAGTTCTCGCTAAGTTCCTCCCTATCATACCCATTTCATTATCATGATATAGTTATCTATGATGATAGCTCCCTTCCTGCAGTAGGTCCTTTATCTAAATTCTTTTTTTTTTTTGGTTATTATTAAAATAATAAAATTTTATTTTATTTTATTTTTAATTTTTTTATTTTATTAAGATTTTATTTATTTATTTAACACACAGAGAGAGATCACAAGTAGGCAGAGAGGCAGACAGAGAGAGAGGGGGAAGCAGGCTCCCCGCTGAGCAGAGATCCCAATGCAGGACTCGATCCCAGGACCCTGAGATCATGACCCAAGCCGAAGGCAGAGGCGCCCAGGCGCCCTTATCTAATTTCTTTTTAGGCAGTTGTAGGGGAGGTGAGAGCTTTTCCTGAACCTGCTAGATTTTGACTGCTTTTTAACTCAAAATAACCTTCCTGCCAAAGTGGCCCATCTTGGGGCAACCAGTCCTTGGTCCCCACACAAGAAATAACAAAGTCTTTTCTTCTTTAAACTAAACATGTATTCATGGACTCAAAGCTAATTTTTTAAGAAGACTTTATTTATGTATTTATTTATTTATTTGAGAGAAAGTGTGCAGGGACGAGGGGCAGAGAGAGAGGGAGAGAGAATCTCTAGCAAACTCCATGCTGAGCACAGGATCAATCTCAAGACTGATATCATGACCTGAGCCAAAACCAAGAGTGAGACGGTTAACTGACTGAGTCATCCAGGCACCCCTGGACTCAAAACTATTAATTTTTTTTTTAATTTTTCCAAAAAATAATTTCTAAGAGAAACTTTTCTTTTGAGGGATTTATCAGTTTGGAGAGATATTTAAAATTTATGATTATACATCTTTGATAATATGTTGACTTATTTTGTAGATATCTAGTTAAAATCAAATGGTAAAATTTGAAGACTAGAGTGATTTTGCCTTGAAGGAATGACTAGAAATAGTTAAACATCTTGAAAAGGTGACATTGTTTCAAGTATTCTTTTTTTTTTTTTTTTTTTTTAGATTTTATTTATTTATTTGACAAAGAGAGAGAAAGAATATAAGCAGAGAGAGCAGAAGAGGAAGAAGCAGGCTCCCTACTGACCCGGGAGCTCAATGCAGGACTCGATCATGACCTGAGCTGAAGGCAGTCACTTAACCAGCTGAGCCACCCAGGTGCTCTCTTTATCAGGTATTCTAAGCTAACAACTAGTAGAATTTGACCTTTATGGGATGAAAAGATAATTTTCCAATATAAGGTGAGGAAAGTAAAGTGGTTTGGGACACCCTGCTGTAATGCATTGCTAAAATTATTTGTAGAATTGAGTGTGTTCATAGTCTAGATTCCCATTAAGGAAAGAATCAAAGTGGTTGGGGTTCATACTATTTAATAGATATTATATAGTTACTTTTAAAATTATAGGGGTAAGAAATGAAAGATTGATATGGACCTTTGTATCACTTTAGAAAATTATTTTCCTGTCATGCTCCCAGCAGCCTCAGGGACACCATTACTGTTGTCAGATTGCTCAGGATTTGCTGCTGGAGAAAGAAGGTGGGGAGCATGAAACATGGTGGGAAAAGACCTATTTAGGAGACAACCTGGCCTCCAAATTTGGATTCAGAAAGAATTTTTCTGATACTACATTTTGTTAACAAATTTGGTAGTGAAATTCCAGTAGAAGAAAATTGCCTGAAGTTGAACATGTTTGTGTGTGTGTGTGTGTGTGTGTGTGTGTGTGTACAATTAGCTCTTTGCTAAAATGAGAAAAAAAAAATTCTGTCATTTGAATGGTAAAACAATATTGTTTCTTTTTATATTTTTCTTGGGAAAAAGTATATTATGAATTGCATGTACCAAAACCAAGTATAAAGGGATTCAGAAATATAAACCTTCCAAAAAACCTGTGGTAATGGGATTCATATCCATCACGTACTAAACTATTCTATAAAGTTTAAGGAAATGCTATCTCAGGGTACATTCCTTCAGAAAGCAGAACATATGTATGGAATGAAAGTCTTAGAAAACACAGGTTTGCACTTAGATACCAGGAGTACAGCAGTCATAACTGAGAACGACTTCCTGCTGATGTCGAAACAAAGAAGCCAAAGAGATCCAATAATCAGTTTCTTAAAAAGTGTGCCTGGCTGTAAATCCACCATTTCTCCCCATAACAAAATATGATGGGCATTTGCTAGTTTGCAAAACTGTCTCATTCCTGTCTTTCAGATAGCACCTCAACCATCGCCTTCTCAAAAAACTTTCTCAGAGTATATTATCAAAATTGGCTTCTTCCCAAAATTTTGTCTCGTCACCTTGTATATTTCCTCCAGGGTCTTGTTGTAATCTGCAACTACCTGGTTGTGGATTGGTTGAGTGGCTTGTTTATCTACATTGTTAATTATCTCCAGTTTCCATAAAATACAAGCACCATGAGGGCAACTCAGGTGGTCTTCCTTACCAAACTCATCCAGGAAATGCACCCATAACAAGCGCTCTGTAAATAATTGTTGACAAACTGAAGAAATGGGTATCTTTTTGAGGTGTATTTCGTGATCGAATATATAAAGGAAAACAGACTGTATCGTGTTCAAACTAAAGATGTGATTTCTTCTTCAGTTGCTTGAAATAGCATCTTGTCTTGTCCTCCCAAATGCATATGCACACGCAGGTATGATAGGGATGGTTATGATGAAATAATCAGTGTTGCATTTCCAAAATAAATTAATGACTGCTTTCACAGGGCTAGATACTGCCTCTCCAGTTCTGAAACAATAGACCCTGTGGCCTGTACTTTTTATACTGGGATATGAGTTGGCACCCCGGGATGCAAGGGTGACCAAGACTTTTTTTGTTGTTTTTGCTCAAAGATGAGTGGGGAAATTAAGCTAAAAATTTAAAACTTAATCTTTAAATTAAATGTTGATACAACTAAGGAATCGAATGCAAATCCATATGAATCTTTAAGATTTAAAGGAATTTCTTGCTACCTGATTAGAGCCCAGAAAGGTTAAATATTCACTTTCTTTTCACTGGAATAATGATGGGTAAAACATTTTGAGAAATATTTTTAGGGCATTTGTTCTCATTGATACATCAATTAAAGCGTTTGGTAAGAAAACTTTATTCCCTTGGGAAACCAGTAATCTATTTTCAAGAAGTTGTATTATAATGCACAAGAATATCAAATGGCACAAGTTACACTGACTGTTTCTGTTTTTAAAAATAGAAAAATCTAAAAGCCAACTGATGAATGCAAACCAACGTGTTATTCATGCATGCGGTCTTAAAAGGCTAGATTTCCCATTGTTAACCTGCACTTTAAATGGCCTTTGCTAGAAATGCAGGAATTGCCCTCAGAGTGTTATCAATATAAAAGCATCATTGTGTTTACCGCTGCTGGAAATCTTTTTGTTCTTGTCAGTTTCTAGCTCTCCTTTATGCAGCTGCGTGGCCAATTTGAAATGTTTTGCTCAGAGATGACTAGGGTAAGACTTTGAATGCCTTTTTCTCAGGAGAAATCATCAAACACCACTGAAGACAAATTTTTCTGAATAGGAAATCCTTATTAAGTCATTTTCACTCACATTTCAGTCCTGTTTATGAAGCCTGGTAATCACAGAGGACAGGAAGAGCAAAGACTGTTAAGGGTAAAAAGAGAACAATATATTCATGCCACATAAAGAAGTGAGATGGGAATGTGGAGAAAGGGAAGCAGATGAGAAGCAAAGAGAAAGGAAAATCAGGTGATTAAAGTAGAAGCTTTGAATGAAGACAGGCAAATGAATGCTGAAACCATTTCCCTTAACCTTTCTTTTTTTTTTATTTTTAAGGATTGATTATTTTTAAGAAAGAGACTTTTTTAGCATTAATATTCTGATAAATGCACTTATTACCAAGTGATGAAAACACAGTTTTAAAATCCTTTTAAAAGCTCTTTGTCATTTCAGGCTTTCACAACAAGAACAATATAAATAGTTTCATAAAAGTTATTTTAAAGGAAGGAATAAGAGACGAGTGTTGCATTCTGAATTAAAGACTCTGGTCTTATTTTGAAGTTTGGCCAAACAGAAGGCTTCTCTTAAAATGAATTCTCTTCATCATTCATTGAGAGTTGGAAAGGGCTCTGCTTTAGTTAGGCATTTTACGGGGACTTAAATGCTGTGTGCAGGCAATATTGGCTCACTCAATGTCTGAGTCCATGGGAATGCCCATAAATGCAATCTCCCCAACCCCCAGCACCAAAACTACTTATAAGCATTCCCCATGTCATACAGAAAGATAAGGATACACTGGATAATTTCAATCGTCATCATCAAGACTACCAAAATGTCTGTTTAAAGTTCTTTAAATAAGGGGTATGTGGGTGGCTCAGTGGGTTAAAACTTGTGCCTTCGGCTCGGGTCATGATCCCAGGGTCCTGGGATCGAGCCCCACATTAGGCTCTCTGCTCAGCAGGGAGCCTGCTTCCCTTCCTCTCTCTCTGCCCGCCTCTCTGTCTACTTGTGATCTCTGTCAGATGAATAAATAAAATCTAAAAAAAAAAAAAGTTCTTTAAATAAAATACATGTGAAGTGGCACTTGGGTGGCTCAGGTGTTTAAGTATCTGACTTCAGCTCAGGTCATGATCTGGGAGTCCTGGAATAGAGCCCCACATGGGGTTCCAAACTCAGTGGGGAGTTTGCTTCTCCCTTCTTCTCCCTCTGACCCTCCTCCACTTGTGCTCTAACAAAATCTTTGTAAAAAATAAAATAATAAAATAAAATAAACAAACATGAAGTGAATGGGTCTTTTCTCCCTGAATTACATAACCCTCCTGGTGTGCATAGATAGTACTAATTATTCATGCGGATAGCAGGTGGGTGCCCACTTTTGCTGTGGCATCACTGTGTGTGCCTGTGATTCCGTGTGAGTCTTCCTGGATATAAACTTTGTGTAGGATTAAAATTTCCATTTGTTTCTCTAGGTCATGTGCCTATAACATCACGAGGGCAGGTCCGGAAGCTTCAGTATTAGGCTCGCCCGGGCAGTCCACAGAGGTGCAAAAAAGGGAATTGCGGTGCCCCTTTGAGCAGCTGGAACCACTAAAACTCAATTCTGAGCCACTAAAAATCAATGTGGTAAAAACTGAAGGGGTTCAATATGGGACCCCCCAGAATGTACTACTTTGGCATGTGGGTTACTTTGAGCTGAAGGAAATTGAGATCCTGTGGACTCAAGGGAAAATCTGCCCCTTCTTTAACTACATACAAGAAACTAACTGGGGGTCTTTCACAGAATAAGGGTGATTAGCACAGACAAATTTTATCTGAGTGATCCATCTGTAGAGCAGGGAAAACATCTAATTACCAAACACCTGTTCTTCTTATGGCTTTGTGAAGTACATGCATTTCTTCTGAACTCTCAGACCTCTACCCACTCCTTTTTAGTTCAAGATGACTTATATATATATACCTCACTTTGCCTAACTGCCTTTGGAATTTTCACATCTGTGTGGATTCCCAGCACATACACTATTAAATTTTATTTTCTCCTGTTAATCTGTCACCTTTCCAATTTGATCCTTAGTCCAGCCAGAAGGACCCTTGAAAAGTACAGGAATTTCTTGTTCCCCAACAAAATTAATATGCCTCAGTACGGAGAAAGGGTAGGCTATTAACCATGGAAATCATGTGGTTTAGAGCCAGAGAAGCAGAAGTTCAAATTTAGGCTCTGACACATAATAACTATATGATTTGGGGCAAATAAATGTACATTACTGTGTCAATATTTCTTTCCTACTAAATTAATTTGAAAACTTGCAACATTAATGTGAAGAGGAAAAAAAAAAAAACCTGTTTCCATTATCTAAAAATATTTATTGAGGTTCTGTACTTTCAAGACTCATTTTCATATGCCAGCGGATAGCTTTTACTTATCACTGTTTTTTTTTTATTAATAAGTTTTATAATAAAAGTTTTCCTTCACTGTAAGGATTAAAGAAGCATTTCTCTCTTATTTTAGGTACTATCATGCCCAGACGGAATGAAGCATATTCACAAATCACAGTAACTCTTCTTTGGTGTCACACGGTGTCCCAGCACTAGAGGTGAGAACTTGCTATTAAAATTCACTTCTGGCAATTAAACCCAAAGGAGAGAGCTGTGATGATACCAAATTTTAGCAGAGAATCAGCTGGGATTTTAGAATTTCCTCAACATTTTTGTGTGATAGAAAGTTATCTATTTCTAAATATTACATACAGCATAGGTAATTTATATCTTAAAATCATCAATAAAAATGAGAGATAACATGTACAGAGGGCTTTTTATAGGCCGGCCACTGACTGCTTTATGAATATTAACTAATTTAATCTTGTGAATTTAAGTACATTTATTTCCTTTATTTTCAAATGAGAAAACTATGGTCAATTATTATTCTCAAGGTTGTATGTCTAATACTCAGATACTTTAATGTTTTCTTTTTTATAAATGAAGAAACAGAGACACCGTGAAGTCAACTTAAATTTCACAAGGTTACATAGTTAGTACCTGCAGAAATGGGATTTGAACCCAGGTTGCAAATCATAAAGAATCTATGCTCAGCTGTTAGGCCATCCTGCCAATGTCAGACTCAAACAAGCCACTCACAGATGTGGATATAAATAACAAATAATTAAATAAATAAACAAAATTTATTTTCCTTAGCAGTTTTTAAAATGTTATTTTGAATTAGAAAGTAATAGGTGCTTATTATCAAGAATTTGGAAAACACAAACACATAAAATTAAGAGTTTTACACCATTCCAGAGATGTCATTGTTAATACTTTGGTATATTTACTCCCCATTGTTCTTATGCTTTTGGTAAATATATATTTCATAATTAGTAGCAGGTATATAAATCTATATTTTACAGTATGTATATGTATAAATTTTACTAGAGCTGATATTCTTTAAAACAAGAAATGTAATGGCTACATGGATTCCATTATCATAATTATCTAGCTCTTTACCTTCAGTGACCAGAAGTGTTTGTGTTATGGCTAGTGCTAAATGAATACACTAAACAAATTTATTTTTATTTAACAGAAGTAATCTTCTTTTCCAGTTTCTACAAGTCACAGCCAATATCTCTATGTTTCTCCTACATCTATTTTTACTTAAATTATTTAAGACCAATTTCAGCATAATTACTAGGTCAAATGGGCCTCCCAATTTTGAGTAGTTTTGTGTGATGCAGCATTTGCATTGGGCTCCTTCCCTTTTTAAGGATTCATGGCACAGAAGGGGAAAAAAAAGAGAGAGAGAGAGATGCACACTCTTTAAATTTGAACTATTAAGATTCTTTTCAAAGGGGAAACAAAGGACATCACTTGATACAGGCTAAACTCAGAGACAGAAGAGTCAGCAGAGTATAGTGCCTTCTCTCCTCTTGACATCCCATGGAAAGTATGCTTAGGCTTGGATATAGTTGAATATATTATGGGGATGGACTCCAGTAGAAAGATGCTGCTCTGCCTCCCACACATCTCCCTTTTCACAGGCTGAATGTGAGAAGAGTAGTGTGGAGTGGGGAACACACACAAAAAAAATTGAGTTCAGTAGCTAGACCATCTGATTTTGTGCATGGTGGGGACCTACCCTAGGACCTTTATTGTTGGAAAATGATGGGATCCACTGTTTGTATTCAAAGAAGTCAGGTCTGGCTTTGCTTGATTCTGAGCCAACTGGTTTTCTGCCATTTCCAAAAGATGCAACTATGGACCAAACGTCAGGAGGGTTTAGCATAGAGAATGTTCTGATAGATGTTCTCATCATTGACTTCTGCCAAGCAGCATAGCCTTAAAAAACCAAGCGTTTGCCTCATTTAATGGTCAACATCTTCAGAAGCTTTATAGGATAACAGATATTAGATATATATTATATTTATATTTGTATATATATATATGTATCATCAGTTCTCATTATTATAAGCTGAATAATGTATTAATATAATTATATCAGAACTTTAGTTCCAACATCATCTGTTTTATCTTATATACCACTTAGGTCTTTGTATAACGTCAGAAGCAGTGTGTGATTTCACGCTGAGTCCTATTTATATCCAGAGATTAGGCATTTTGTTCTAATTTTGAAGGTGAGAATCCTTTAAAGGGAGATCCTCTAGTTGTTAAAGGAGTGAAACCACCTACAGCTTTTTCATCCTATTTTGGAGCACTTTGGGAAACTAGCCAAAATTCTTATTTCCCGTTTTCCCTGTTGTACAAAATATAATAATTATCACCATGACAATATTCTCATGTCTTTTATGAAAAAAAATATCCAACATCAATGAAATAACATTCACATGTTTAATCTGAGGTACTGGTTGAATTAAAACACCAGTTGAATCTGAAACATTAGTTGAATTGAGAACCCTACTTGCCCAATCTGGGTTTTAAATATGATCCTTCATCCATTCAGTAGGATTTGGCATTTTTGCTTCATTTTTCTAAACTTGGATTACTTTTAGTAGATTGGAAATGTGGTCATTTTTATAAAAGTTATTATATTCCATGTACAAGTTTGAATTATAGAGAGGCTGGGCTGGAGAAATATGAATAAAAAGAATATGAGAGATGGTATTAATGAAAGAGTCATCATTCACTTAGAAGTTACCATATTAGGAATAATGAATACATAAGTTTTTATAAATTATGCAATCTAGCATCTGTTTTCCTTGGCAAACTTTCTCTTCTTCAGTTGTTAAATGTGCATTCCTCAGATGTGCTAGATAAATAGTTATTATAAGATGTAATTGGTGCAAAGGCTTCAGGAGTACCATTCACGTTATATGACTCATGCAATTTACCCAAGTATGGATACATTGAAAGAAGGAGCCCTTTCTTTATAATGCACCTCACTCTGATCCCTAGGCTCTTCTAGGCCAAGTGGTGCATAAAAATGACCCAATGTACTTTTGACACACCTAGATCTCTACTCCTCTGGAGATCCCATGGAATTGGCATTTGTCTAATGGTGCCTAATATTAGCCCCAGTCCTGAGCTAGTGTCAAAGTACTAAATCCAATTAGTGAGCAAAAGGTAAGAAGCTACTGGCTGTCACTCAGCTTGGTCAAGTCATTTATTCCAACAAAGTGATGCCAGGTATTGTAAAAATTGGCTCATCAGAAAGGTAGGAAATATACCCTAAAACTGCTGTTTTCTTTTTTACTGGTTGTATTTATTGTCTTTTTCCTTTTCTGTACCAGTCAAATATATATATATATATATATATATATATATTTTTTTTTTTTT